>NW_027210830.1:185000-360000 GCF_029030835.1 Brachyistius frenatus | reverse complement strand
AAGAATATCTCATCATATTTTAGATCGCAGGTTTTTTTTCGGCTCCTTTTTTTTTTTCTTCTTCCTCTTTTCTCCTGAGCGGGACTCCTCCATGACGACGACGATGATGACGATGAAGAGTTTACTCGGCGTCCCCGTCTGCTGAGTCAGCGCTTCTCTTCAGGCTGGAAACAATCAGCTTTTACTCGCTGATCACGGAGCTCGTGTGTTTCACTCACTACGTTTCTTTTTAATGTTTAATTTTTCTCAGCGACGTTTCAAGGCGACGACCTGAGAATCAGCGCCACCTGCTGTTTATCTCAACTCATTTCTGTCGTGGATGGAAATGCGCGTTAATTTGCATTTTGTTTTTGCAGAATTTTGTGAAATTTGGGTTTGAATTTACGCTAAATTTGGAAGAAAGCTTTGAGTTGTTTTGTGATTGTTGCAATCAAACATTTTTGATTTTGAGGTGGATTTTCCCAAAAATTGCGGTTTGTAGTTTCAAGGGAATTTTTTGTGGTAAAAATTGCAAAAGTTGTGATTTCTTTTTTAACTTTTGGTTTGTAATATCGAATCAATTTTCAATTTCACAAAGAAGAAAATACATTTTTTTGTGATTGCTGGGAAATGAAATGTTTGATTATGCAGCAGCTTTTCTCACATTACGACGTCATCTGTGGAGTTTTAAGTGAGTTTTTGTGGTAAAATTGTGGAAATTGCGGAGCCTAACGATTGGACATGAACATTTAGTTTTATTATGGAAGTGAGTTTTATTTTGAAAGTCTGACTTTATGCTGTAATACTTTCAGCACAGCTTCTGTTGATGAGTTTCTGCTGTCAGTCGGATCCAAATTCTCCGTTCTGTTGACCAACACAAGGAGACGAGCTCTGGGGAGACACACACACACACACACACACACACACACACACACACACACACACACACACACACACACACACACACACACACACACACACACACACACACACACACACACACACACACACACACACCTGCCTCTATAATTATATAATAATAAATTGCTGGGTGTCGTACGGAGTCGGAGCCTTTTGAAGGCTCGACGAATCCAGCGATCCTAAAAGTACCTCAAACATGTTATTTAATCAGTGTGTGTGTGTGTGTGTGTGTGTGTGTGTGTGTGTGTGTGTGTGTGTGTGTGTGTGTGTGTGTGTGTGTGTGTGTGTGTGTGTGTGTGTGTGTGTGTGTGTGTGTGTGTGTGTAGTGTGTGTGTTCCCCGCGGATTGGCAGCAGCAGCTAGAGGCCGAATGGAGCGATCTGATTGGACGGAGCTCGGGCGTATTAATGCACATCTCAACTCCTTTGTTTCATTCAGCTCCTCCCCTTCATCACGCCTCCTCCTCTTCCTCCTCCTCTCTGCATTTCTTTAACCTCCTGCTCTACATCTTCTCCACTTGTTTACCTCTTCTCCTGCTTCATCTTTCTGTTTACATCCCCTGTGTTTTCTTTTTTTCTACTTTTTCATTCATTTTTTTTTACACATTTGACATTCAGCAGCAGATTTGCTTTGACACGAGTCAGCAGAATGTAAGACCTTTAAAAACTAAACTGTCAATGCTCTGAATCTGAGGGATAAATCAGAAAACACAATTTGATGTAGTCCCACGTGTTTCCATGGTAACGAGGACGACTAGTAGCTAATGTAGCATCGGGGTCACGGTCAGTCGAAGTGGTTTTACAAACACGACAGAACTTTCTTTAAAGTTCTTGAGGACGTTTAGTGTCTCGTCCAAAAGGCTTCTTGGGTTTCGAACCTCTCGGGGGGTCGTTGAGGTCACGTGTGATAACCGCCTGGTCGTCACGTAGGTCGTGATGTGAAGTTACAATCATCTGTTAGTGAATTGTTGTTTTGCTGTAACCTGACTGCTCCACAGGCCTGTCAATCAAACAGACACGCCCCCAAAAACAGGTCTTCTTGAATCTTCTTTTCTGATGAATGAGGGATTATTTTCAGATGGACCTCCAGAAAACTAAGAAGAAGGAGTGACTTTAGCTAACAACACCGAGATAACTGATGGACACATTTTATTCACTTTGGATTTGATGAGAGAAGTTGAATGGGAGTCTATGGAGCCGGAGGCTTTTTGGAGCCGACCTCTAGTGGCACTCGCTGGTATTGCAGCTTTAAGGCGCTTCTTGCATCGGGCCTCATTTTTCCGAGCCGGTAGACGTGTTTTTCTGACTACGTGCTACTTGACACCGTAACGTTGACTCCATGCTGTTATGCGTCTGCAGGATTTTGGCCACCGTCGGCGCCGACTTCGACCTGCGAACACTGAGGGCGGTGAGAGTCCTGCGGCCGCTCAAACTGGTCTCCGGCATCCCAAGTAAGTCCGTTTTAACACTTTCCTCTGTCATAACTACCGTTACCGAGAATAACAACAGGACAGGGTTAGCGTAGCTTAGCATAGTAGCATAGCATAGCCTTTGTTTGAGCCAACAATTTGTTATTTTTATGTTAAGTTTCTTTGCAAACATAAGACAGTCCTCTCTTTAGAGTCTGCATCGTGCTGACACAGCCAGGCTAGCTGTTTCCCTCCGCTTCCAGTCTTTATGCTAAGCTAAACTAACCACATCCTCCTTATTTTAATCTCAATCCTCTCCTCTTTCTCCCGAAGTAAATTTGCTTCGAAAGCTTTACAGAGATTACAAATGTTATGATGTTATTTATGTGCAAACAACATGATTACAACATGAGTCTCTCGTCGGCCTTTTTAAAAGCTCGTCTGTCTCTCTTGTGTCCCTGCAGGTCTTCAGGTGGTGCTGAAGTCCATCATGAAAGCCATGGTTCCTCTGCTGCAGATCGGCCTGCTGCTCTTCTTCGCCATCCTCATGTTCGCCATCATCGGCCTCGACTTCTACATGGGAAAGTTCCACCGCACCTGCTTCAGGACGGACACCGGTGAGAAGAAACACGCTTTTTAAAAAATCTCTTTATTCTCTGAGGAAACAGCCGGCGTGTTTTAAAACGAACCGCGTCGCGATATAAAAGCTGATCTTCGTCCTCCAGCTGTCAAATCAATCTCGTCGACGGGCGACTTATTACGTTTTCTGTGAAGCACTCGGCTGCCTGATTTTAAAAAGAAACCTCGGGTCCCGTCGCCGACAGATGTTGTGACTAATAAATAAGAGGCTGCCCCACTTCTGGGATGTCGTCCAATCAGCTGCGAGTTTCTCCGGTAGATGTTGATCTGTGGTGGGAAAAAAAAAGACGAGAAACACCACAGCCTTTTTTTTTTTTTTACA
This sequence comes from Brachyistius frenatus, assembly GCF_029030835.1. Taxonomy (NCBI): domain Eukaryota; kingdom Metazoa; phylum Chordata; class Actinopteri; family Embiotocidae; genus Brachyistius; species Brachyistius frenatus. The sequence continues at coordinate 356,732 of NW_027210830.1, read as the reverse complement.
GATAGATACAAGACGACTGGTGGAAAATCTTCCTTGAAGTCTTTAGGAATAAATAAAACAACAAAATCAAACATAAATGAATAAATTGAATGTTAATGAACATAAACTGAAAGCAAAACTGAGACCAAAAATCTGTCAGACTTCCAGGAAAATCTGGAAGTGATCATGAGAAATTTAGGTTTTCCAAACATTTTTCAAAGACACAAGTTTTAAAGTTTTCATCCTTAAAAAGACAAAATGGGGATATTTTAGGAGAATGGATCTTTTTGACTGACAGGAAATGGATGAAATAAGTAACTTGCAGTGTTTTACCTTCAGCTTTTTGGGTGATTTAAGTGCACATAGTTGGTGGAGGTCCTCCTCCCCCAGGAAAATCTCAATTAAAGAAATATGCAATTTCAATTTATTTTTGACCTTTAGTAGTAAAATATCTGTGAAAATTTAATGAAAATTGAGAAAGGGAAAAGTAATCTTCCCAAAACGACTCGGGTGCTGATGGGAGTGTCAACCAGTGGTGACATCGTCGTTGGTTTGTGAACGTTATGAATCCTCCAGTTCAGATTCTGTCCGTCACCATCTTGCTAGTTCAGAGCAGTTTGGAGCAGGAAGTGACCATATTTGGACGAGCTGGGGGAGGAGCCAGCGGTGGATCTGACCGATCTGATTGGAAACCTGACGACACTACGTCCCGCCCACCGATAGCTGTAACCTGACTGCACCACAGGCCTGTCAATCAAACAGACACGCCCCCAAAAACAGGTCTTCTTGAATCTTCTTTTCTAATGAATGAGGGATTATTTTCAGATGGACCTCCAGAAAACTAATAAGAAGGAGTGACTTTAGCTAACAACACCGAGATAACTGATGGACACATTTTATTCACTTTGGATTTGATGAGAGAAGTTGAATGGGAGTCTATGGAGCCGGAGGCTTTTTGGAGCCGACCTCTAGTGGCACTCGCTGGTATTGCAGCTTTAAGGCGCTTCTTGCATCGGGCCTCACAGTTTATGGTCTAAGCTTTATAATTGTTGGGAAAACGCTGACTAACAACAGAAATAACTTCAGTAAAATTAAACAATTAAGAAACGGAATTTGGACGATAAACTTGGTGGTTTAAAGAAGGTGAATCTTTCATCTTCTGGTGCAGCATGAAGACCTGCAAAGAGGTCAAACGACACTCAACACTGACAGGGCAAAAGAACTCGAGGATGCTGTTCACGCAGACGTTCTGAATGCTTCATAACTACACGATAATCCAGGATGTCATGTTTAATGAAGGAGGCAGCATCAGTGGAAGGCGACTCATCGTCATAGTGACTGATGCACTCTGTCAGATGTGCTGTTTATCCGTCTCCGTCGTGCGTATCACGGTACTTCAACCTATATTTTATGCATCGCGATGGCGTTATTTTTTTATTTTTTTTTTTCCTTGCGTCTTTTTACATAATAGATGGGTGATGATCTAAAAATACCTCGGTGTGTTTTGTTGTCCATGTGACGGTATGTGTTTGACGTGTTTTTTTTGCGGTGTTGCAGGTGAGCAGGTGGCAGAGTTCCCGTGCGGCCTGGAGGCCCCGGCGAGGACCTGCGGCAACGGCACCGCCTGCACCGAGTTCTGGATCGGACCCAACTTCGGCATCACCAACTTCGACAACATCCTGTTCGCCGTCCTCACCGTCTTCCAGTGCATCACCATGGAGGGATGGGTGGACATCCTGTACAACGTGAGTCTAAATGCACCCAGCCGTCTGTGAGTGGGCGGAGCTACCGGGTGGGTGTGGTTTTAGATCGTGAGTAGGGTGTACTTGAATCCCCGCCCACTTCTCTAATCAAAGAATTCCCCAAATGGCGTCCTGTCGTGACGTTACCTGCTGGTTCACAAACTGACACTTCGAAGCCTCCATTTTGGCCGTTTCTTCAAATTCAAATCAAAACATTTTTGATCGCAACAATCACAAAAAAACACTCCAGTGGTGTAAATATTGCCAGAAAAAACTAATTTTTCCTCACAACACACATGTTCACTGAACGTGACGAAGAACTGTTGGTTTCTACTTATTTCTACGCAGCTAACTGTAATGTTATTTTGCAGAAAATATTCTAGACAAAGAAGCTCCTCCCGGCACCTCCTCGGGGGACGGAGGATTGGAGGGGGGGGGTGATTAGAGGAGAGCCTGCGGAGGATGACTCACACTCGGCTCCCATTAGAGGACCTCAGCAGTGAACCGCTCAGATGCAATAAGCCTGAAACAAATCTCGGCTCGCCCGCCATTTGCATGGAATTATTATATCATGGAGGGGAAAGGGGGAGGGGGGGGCAATTATGCAATAAGTTGAATTATTAAACAGCTGTAGTGGAGGGGAAAAAAAATGTGTGTTTAGTTTGATAGAGAGAAACAGAGGCAGCAGAGAGACTAAAGAAATCAATAGTAGTTTGGTTGCTGAGGGGAAGAAATGTCCGAGGAGACGGAGGACGCTGCTTCCATGCGTCAATGTCACATCATTGTTTGTTCCAGGAGCACAAATTCACTCATATTATCATCCTTTCTAGCAGTTGACAAAAACAGGTGGTTTTAAATAATTCAAGCTTGATATTTTTTATCATAAAAATTTAGGTTTTCAAAAAAAATATTGCTTAAAAAAAAAAGCTTAACTCAAGTTATCAAACAGCTAAGAATGCTAAACAACCCTTCAGACGCCTCAGAAGGTTCCCAGTGGAACTCGGTGTTGACAGTCTGACTCTGGGGAACGAATTCACGGTTACAAAACTCCCACCAACGTCAAAGAAAACCCAGAATATTTCACAAAAAAACCAGCTGAACTCAAGTTGACAAACAGCTGAACTACAGCTAATTTCACTAAAACTGTCTCAACTCAAGTTAACAAACACTTAACGCTTATAATTATAAAACTAAATATTATATGAGCACAACATTCACAGATTGAGGAGATCGAGATTGAACAACTGTTTTTTTTTCTTCTTGTTTGACTTCCTGCTTATTGAGATTCTGCTGGTTCTTTAATGCCCATTAACACTCAAGATTTAAGAGCCGCCGTCGTCATTGGCGTGATGAATAATCCCCATTAGGCCGCGGTGTTGATCCAGAATTAGTCCGTGCGGTGCGTTAAAGGGTCGCGGGGGGTTACGATCGCTCCTCCATCCATCACCAGCTGTCTGCGACCGTTCTGGCCCCCGAATATGATCGCCGGACTCCCCGATTGAATTGTCAGGGGAGGAGTGACGGCTGTCTCATTTCCTGCCGCGGTGGGACGGCGCCGCGTCCTCTTCATCAGAGCGGCCATCCATCACGGAGACGTCGCGACTCTCCGACGGGGGACGGAGGGCAAAAAAAAAAAAAAAGACTCGGGCCGTCAATTTCTCATTAGGAGACCTCCAAAACCTCTCGGCTATTAACTCTGGTTTCTGACAGCCGCTGTCAAGCTGCTCGTGTGTGTGTGTGTGTGTGTGTGTGTGTGTGTGTGTGTGTGTGTGTGTGTGTGTGTGTGTGTGTGTGTGTGTGTGTGTGTGTGTGTGTGTGTGTGTGAGAAATACTCTGAGATCAGAGACGACAGTAAAGATTCACGATGAGAAAGAAAAAGTGGAAGTTCTCCTCCAAACGACATGAATCTTACATCACGACACCAGACGGCGACACCATCCCCCTCGTAAACCCTCCGATGTCGACGGCTTTTTTCTCGGGACCTCGAGCTTCACTACAAAAACACATCCGCGCTACACGAGGCTGATTTTCTGGAAACGCGACGGTTAAATATAAAGTTGGATTAATGGTCGACCATATTTATTGTAAGCAGAGTTCACAGAGCAGCAGCTAAATCAAACCGCATGACAGAAAAATATGCGGCCTCGTTTTTGCATCTTTTCCCTTCTCGTGCTCTTCCTGCTAATTCATGTGCATTCACAGCTTCGCATGCCAAACTTCACGCAAGCATTTTCACCCTCTAATTAAGCTGCAATAATACCTCTATTGTGTAGAAGGAGCAATTATAGAGCTGCTTCATACAAAAAAAACTAAAAACAACGGTAATGAGACGCTTCCTTTATGTGAGAAAACAATGAATATTGAAGTTGAACACGAGAGGACGCCGTCACGACGGCTTTCAGACAATCCGCCGATTAATTGAACCTCCCGGAGTTACAATGCGAGCGTGAGCGGGCCCGCTACACAAACATTAATACGGCAGAAAGACCGCAGAGAAAACACGAACGTTCTTATGGCCTCACGCGACCTCGGAGAGGCGCTGAAGTTAGGAGAGGAACCCGTTAACGTCAGTTAAAGGTGTGGACGAACTCGGTGAACCGACATCCCGCGCTAATGGGAGCTACTTCCTGTAGCCAACAATCGATGACGTCATTATGACCTCTCAAGAGATGAAGCCAGTAACGCTGTTTATCAGGGTTTGAGATATTTAAAACAGGAAGGATGGTTTCACACCTCCCCTTTTTGTTCTGGACTTTCTGACTCTGTTTGGTTTGAACCAAAGTTTTTGAGAGTCCGGATCAGACTGAACCGCAGTGTGGACAACATGTTCTGCATAGTTCGGACTTTCTGACCATTTACAGGAAGTTGAGGCGGGCTGTTGTCACCCATTAAACCACAGAAGAAGAAAACCAGAAAAGAGAAGGAATCAAAAGTCAACAAAACATACTGCATTATGGGATACCTGTGTGGCCGGTATCCCTTCGTAGATCGTAGACAGAAACCAGCTTCACCAACACGTCAGTATTAACGGTTCCCTTCCTTCTTTCTTTGTCTCTTTGCGTTTCCAGGCCAACGACGCCTCAGGGAACACGTGGAACTGGCTGTACTTCATCCCCCTCATCATCATCGGCTCCTTCTTCATGCTCAACCTGGTGCTCGGCGTGCTGTCGGGGTGAGTACGAACCGAGAGGGAAGATGTTCCCGATTTCATCACAGCATCTGTGATATTTTTTTTTTTTTTATCTGTGAACAAAATTAAATGATGAAATTTGAGAAGACTTTAGCTAACAACACCGAGATAACTGATGGACACATTTTATTCACTTTGGATTTGATGAGAGAAGTTGAATGGGAGTCTATGGAGCCGGAGGCTTTTTGGAGCCGACCTCTAGTGGCACTCGCTGGTATTGCAGCTGAAGACACTTCCGCTTTGACCTACATTTTTAAAATACGTTCACTTTTATCTTCAGTCTGTGGTAGTAAGATGTTCTTCTTCTTTTGTTGTATACAGTTGTTATGTGCACTACCGCCACCTTCTGGCGAAAAACACATTCCTAGCAGGTGCCGGTGAAAACGAGGGAAATAAGACAGACACATCAACTATTCGATTATTATTTTTTAATGACTTGTCTCTTTTACCGTTTAATCTGACCAGTTTTTATAACGTACAAGAAGAAGGTCTGAGAGCGATGCAGCTCTAATCAGCTCATGTTGTAACAGTCACGGTCAGACTGTGTTGGTGTTTGTGTTTTATTGCGTTCATAAGAATATCCTAAAAGTGGCCGTTCAAAGCACATTGAGTCGATATTTCTTTATCCAAAACACAAATTAGAATACCGACTCCTGTAACTCAGATTAATCTCACATTTCGAGACGTTCCTTTCCTCCCGACTCTGCTCTTCTTCCCACATTTACTAATTTAGCTGAATTCCACATCTGTTGGCGGCAACCAATATAATATTCATGAGGTTTTATTAAAACATAAATTCAGCTGATTATACTAGCCTGCCACGAGCAGACTTCACGGTGCGGCCGGCGCTCGGAGCCTTTTCACGGTGTAATTCTGCGGCTTATAAAGCAACACAAGCAGCAGACGCTGAGTTGCAAGTGTGTCATCACCATTAGAAAAGAGCATCGTGGGAGAGGGCCGTGCTTTTATTGCCTCTTTTTGCAATATTGCTTTTGTGGTTATTATCATCTTTCTTCGGCAACGGCAATCTCCCCGTCCGCTACTCACGAGCAACATCTCAACTACAGAATATTAAACAAGCACTTCACTACAATATTGATCAGTAATCGTTTCAACAGCTCCCAACCTTTGTTTTTTCCTTGAGAACTCCTCCATCTTCACATAGCTGAGCTTCACCCAAACCAGCTGAATCAGCTTCCTTCACGTGAACAATAAACTGATTCTCAACGCACACATTTTTGCATCACAACAGCTTAAATTCAACAGCATCTGCATGTTTTTTTTGTGTGAATTTCTTTAAATTTTGTAATTAAAGTGTCAAATAAATTGTTCAAATATAATATTTAATTGATAAAATCCAGTGTTTCCACTTTTGCTTTTAATTTGTAAAGTTGCGGCGTAGCTTTGATCTCACTCACTCAGTAACAGACACTCTTTGTAGCTCCGCCCCCCTGCTGTTTACATTCCAGCTGATAAATATTGTATTTATGTTATTTAGCTAATTAAATGATCATGGAAATCTTATAAGTTTCTGATCGATCCATTGAACCAATGAAATGCTTCTACAGAGTCTAATAAAACTGATGACTTAAAATGTTAAAAACAACTTCAGATGATTTCTCACCGTTGATGAATCGTCTGGAGAAGATTTACGTCGTATTTAAACAGCAGGGAAGTCGTAGTTTTCTTTCAGCGGCGCTGCGAGGTGCATGTGATTCTCAGCGGGCGGGCAGAACTCGGCAGGATACCCGTCATGTTTTAAAGGTAATGAACCACTGGACATAAAAACAATCAGCTTCAGTCTCATATTCAACGCTGCATTGTGATTGGTTGAGGGAGGAAGTAGGCGCGCTCGTTTCGATGTAGCTGAATGAAAATGCGGCAGAATCGTTGTCATTTCGAGATTGTGATTTTTATTACGATTAATTGTTGAGCCCTGGTCGATATATGAAATAAGTGTTTCTGCTGTGGGTTGTGTGAGGATTTCTTCCAAGAAAGACATGTTGTGAAGAGTGTTTACTCCTCAGGCTCTCAGATGACTCCATCGTTCCTCCTTCAAAGACTTTAACCAGCTGCTCCGAACCCCGAACACACAATCTGGACTTGAGGCCATTTTCTAAAAAGCTTAAATTCATCGCCTCATTTGAGTTTTGGAGCTTTGAGGCATCACAAGATGATTATTTCTGTATTTTCTGCTTCTGTCTGAGCTCATTCAGACGGACGGACGGACACGAAGTTGCGTTCATGTTCTCTGCTGTTGTTTAACGTTCAGGTCGTTAACTTCTTTGTTCTCGCCGATAAGGTAGCGTTTCTCCCCGCCGGTGTCAAATCTTATTTCCTCCCCGGCTTCTTTTTGAAATAAAGGTGGGAGCCCGACTGTCCCTCAAAGGCTTAAGCTAATTTGTAAAACATATTTTTTTTTTGTTCTTTTTTAAATTGCCGCAGTTACTCGCAGAACAAAATAATGAGTCTCAACTTTTTTTCTTGTTTACGTAATTTTTGACGTCAATTAGTCGGCCGCCGTCGGGACAGAAGTTTGATGACTACAGCGAACAAATTGCAAAGTCGGCCCAGCAGAGCCGTTAGTGTGTTTGTTTCACCTCGCAGACATTTTTATGACCCTCATTTTCATCATCGTTTTTTTTCTCTATTAACTTTATTAATTCTGGCATCGAAGCTAAAACTGCTCTCTGCTTCCAACAAGATCAAAAAGTGACTCAGAATAAGACTGAGACGGCAGCTCAGTCCACATTATTCAATCACAGGATCCTCAAATTCCTTTTCCTTTTTAAATAAATATAATAATATCAATAATATTTTTGATAACATTTGGATAAAATGACCAAACTGTCATTTCTGACTAAATACTGAAAACAATAATTTAAGGAAGTGAAACTGTCAGAATTAGTTTGAGTTTAAATGGGTGATTGTGGTCAAACATTAAAATTTGAATGTTTTTCAGTTTTATGGATGATTAATTATTTATTTTTGTCGCTTCTGCCCAAACTCATGACAACATTTTCCGTTGTTTGACCGACAGCATAGAAAATATGAGCATTTTTTGTGGTAAAATCAAATTTACACGTGATACCTTTGACATCAAGCGATTGTTTTATTTTTAACCTTTTTATATCTGTGTGTTTTGTCTTTAATTTCCTGTCACGGTCTGTTGTTTGCATCGTTTGATTTTGCCCACACATGCGGCCACGTACTGTACGTCCACGCTGTGTAAGCAGACAGAAGGAGGGCACGTAGCCTTTAGCCTCCGTCGTTACCGCGTCGTCCCTGTTTCCTGCTGCCGCCACAGAAGTTGTCAGACGGCTTTACGGTTACCGGGGAGGTGGAAGGTCACTGATGCTGTCTGGCAGGGCCGCGGGGGCGCCGTGTCATTGTCTAAAAGGGCACGATCGGGGCTTCAGAGGAGGCAGGGGAGCGGATACATGCGGGGTTGAGAGGCTGCGGACCCCCCCGGAGGGGTGGGGTGGGGGTGGGGGGAGGCGGGGCACTCGCTCAGCTTTTATCCCATCAGCGTGGGCCGGCTGGGATGAGATGTGGCTGTGACCAAAGTTGAACTGTTCTGGAAAGTCCTCTCACACGTAACCAGTTCATTTAACTTCGACTTTACATTTACAATCCCGTTTCCTCAAAACGTTGCGACGCTGTGTAAAATGTCAATAAAAAACAAATTGCAATGATTTTCAAATCACGTAAAACCCATGTTTAACTAAAAATAGACCAAAGACAACATATCAAATGTTGAAACTGAGAAATTTGTATTGTTTTATGAAAAATAGATGCTTATTTTGAATTTGGTGGCAGCGATACGTCTCAAAAGAGTTGTGACAGGATCATGTTCACCACGGAGCTGCATCTCCTCTTCTTTTAACAACACTCTGTAAATGTTTGAGAGCTGAGGAGCTCCCCATGCTACCCATGCCATGCTTTAGAACTGAGCTGATAACAAGCTGGATGGTCCCTCTCCTCTTTAACCTGGAGGATGCAGTGTCCATGATTTCCAAACAGAATCTCAGATTGTGATCCATCAGACCTCAGGACAGTTGTCCACTTCACCTCAGTCCATCTTCAATGAACTCGGTCCAGAGAAGGCGGCGGTGTTTCTGGATCATGTTTCTATCTGGTTTCTTCTTTGGAGAGTTTTAACATCATTTGTGGACGCAGCAATGAACTGTGTTCACAGACGATGGTTTTCACAAGTGTTCCTGAGCCCATGCAGTGATTTCCACTCCAGAATTAATAATGATATTATGAAATACAAAGTCAGGAAATCTTTTCCACAAGTAATTATGGTGTCATCTTTGGGGGGCGTGTCTGTTTGATTTACATGCTTGTGGTGCTGTCAGGTTTCCACCGTAGGTGGGCGGAGCTTAGTGTCCTCCGGTTCCCAATTAGATCCAGTCAGATCCGCCACTAGCTCGTCCACAGGTGGCGTCACGGTTGGTCGCCGCTTGGTCTGAACACAGCTTCGATGAAACAATACAAATCAGGGGAGTCTGACCTTTTGTGCAAAAGGACGATCGATGCCACCGATCTGCTGCCGTTTGATTGATGACGCAGAAACGGATCAGAATCTGGAATATTTCCTTTTTATTTTATTTTTAAGAACCCCAAGCTTCATGTTTATTTCCAGTTTTACACGAAAAAACATTTTCTCTCAGACTTGTCTACGACATTTTTACGTAACACCTGTACACCCTACGTCGTGGGAGAAGAAAGAGCCGAGCGGAGCTCAGCAGAAGAGCAGCAGCGTCTTGAGGAGAATCGGAGCGAGCTTCTCCACATCTGCACGTTTTAATTGGTTTCCTGCCGGAGAAATAATAAGTGCAGCTCGTAGTCGCCTCGTTCAGTCGCACTGTTTCTGTTTGTGCTCATAGAGACATATGCATCACACACACTGTAAACTCTGGCAGCCAACACACACACACACACACACACACACACACACACACACACACACACACACACACACACACACACACACACACACACACACACACACACACACACACACACACACACACACACATCACGGAGAGAGAGAAGTGTGGCCACAAAATTCTATTTAGACACACAAACACACACACACACCCTCAGGAAGGAAGGCAGACAGCCACTGCAATGCAGGATGGAGCCCCCCCACCCCCACCCCCACCCCCCCCCCCCCACCCAGCCCCCTCCGCTGTGTGGGAGACACACCAATCACAGAGCGGTGAGGGCGGACTGGAGATCCCTCGCTCTGTTATTTCAGTAGTCCGTCTCTCCGTCTTCCTTTATAGCGCTCTCCGTCTTCCTCTGCCTCTCCGTCTTCCTCCGCCTCTTCGTCCTCTCCGTCTTCCTCTGCCTCTCCGTCTTCCTCCGCCTCTTCGTCCTCTCCGTCTTCCTCTGCCTCTTCGTCCTCTCCGTCTTCCTCCGCCTCTTTGTCCTCTCCCTCTCCTCTCCGTCTTCCTCTGCCTCTTCGTCCTCTCCGTCTCCTCTCCTCAGCCTCGTCTCCTGCATATCTCATTTCCCACTCAGCTCCTTTTTAAATTGCCGTGACATAACCCCGGCCCGTTACTCCGGGACGGCGACGCAGCGTACTGTTTGTTAGCGGCTGCAACAAATGAGAGAAAAAAAAATGCTGCAGAAATATCACAAAGAAACGTCTTAGTAGCCGTAATGAGGATCATGATAAATGAGTTTCATTCAATTAATCATTTTCCTGCGCGACTGACGTGCTTCATTTCTCTCTTTGTACTCTGTCAGGTGGCCTTTGTTGTTTTTGTCACTAAGAGGGATGAGAGTTATAAAAGGGGAGAATATTAACAACATTGGAGCAGCAGCAGCGTACACCGATACCGACACCGATACCGACACCGATACCGACACCGATATCAGATGTCCGTCTGGTTTATTACATTCTCACACTTTTGTCCATTTCTGTTGGTAACGATGACAAAAGTCTGGAACTTAATAAAACACATGCAAACCAATCATGTAGACAGCACATTTATTTAAAGTGATTTATTGCTTTTACATTTTACAGATAAAGTTAAATGCAAAAGAAACGCAAACATTTTTGTCTTATGAACAACCTGAGAAAGACCAAAAAAAAAGAGAATAAAAAAATTTGAAACGAAAAGACTTGATTTATATTTTATAAAGCACCTTTCGTACAGTGAAAGTAATAGCACACACAAAAAATAGACCATCAAACAAACAAACAGAACAATAAATCTTTTAACAAATAAAAAAAAGTAGATTAAAGAAAATGCAGGACTCAAAATGACAAGAATAAAACAACTTTGACAACAATTGAAAATCAATCAAATAAATTCAGTGAAATAGAATAAACAACAAACGGGACTCCAAATTAAACTGATACGTTTTCCATTATAATGTCCAGTTTCCAACATTTTCAAATGCATCCCACAGTGAGCAGGTAGGACAGGTGACGTGAACCAATCAGGAGCCTCGATGCAGCTTTCTGAACCAACTGGAACACAGAATATCTGACCCACGATAACAGCACGAGGGACCTTCTCAGGGTCTTTAAAAGACAGGAAGGGCTACAAGTGTGATGTTTCCATGTTGTTGCCATGGTGACTAATGATGTCACGGAAGTCTGCTAATCGTCAGCGGTGTTGAAGAATGAGAGTTTTCTGTTTAGTTTGTTTTAACGTTTCTCGACGATGTGCGCTTTGAGTGACATCGTAACCTCGAGTCCACGTCGGGTCGTATCGAAGGCCGGCGTTCAGAGAGAGAGATGGGAGGGCGGGGCTCAGAGATGGGGGCGGGGCTCAGAGAGAGATGGGAGGGCGGGGCTCAGAGAGAGAGAGAGGGGGCGGGGCTTGTTTCACAGTTCAGATCTCCCACAGTGGGACGAGTCTGACTGTCTCACCTGCTCTGAGGCCGGCCGGCTGGATACCTGTCGGCACTGGAGGGCTCCCGGGTGTGTGTTGGCCTGTCAGAGCTAATAAACATCATCTGTGTGTGTGTGTGTGTGTGTGTGTGTGTGTGTGTGTGTGTGTGTGTGTGTGTGTGTGTGTGTGTGTGTGTGTGTGTGTGTGTGTGTGTGTGTGTGTGTGTGTGTGTGTGTGTGCTTGGTTCCTACAGGGAGTTTGCGAAGGAGAGAGAGCGTGTGGAGAAGAGGCAGGAGTTCCTGAAGCTCCGCAGACAGCAGCAGATAGAAAGAGAGCTGACGGGCTACCTGGAGTGGATCTGCAAAGCAGGTCACACACACACACACACACACACACACACACACACACACACACACACACACACACACACACACACACACACACACACACACACACACACACACACACACACACACACACACACACACACACACACACACACACACCTACACACTTGGGGTTTTTTAAATGAAAACTTTTACTGGTGTCCGACCTTCTGTGTTTTTATCATCTGTGTTGCAGAGGAGGTGATGCTGGCCGAGGAAGACAAGAACGCGGAGGAGAAGTCTCTGGACGGCGCCTGGTACAAGAGGAAGCACACCAACTCCGGTGAGGAGGACGGCCGTCTGCAGCCGCCGGTCGGAAAAGATTGAAAAAAACAAGCTGAGTCAGAGATGCTCAAAATACAGAGATAAAACACGGAGGACTCAGATTGTTCTGTTTTAGCTGATATCAGCAGGTCGGTGGAGGTCCGTTCGCTCCTCCTTCCCGTGTGGAGCCTCTTGTTTACAGCAGCTGCTGCTCTTCATCTTCCTCTTTTTACTGCTGCATCACTACCTGTGTTCTGCGCTACGTCGCAGCCACCAGCTGTCTTCCTGCACTCAGAGCAGCTTTGTGACCAGCAACAGGCTGAGGTCATGCGGACGGGGCAGGAAGCTCACTGATTGGACGGTTTTGCAGGTGTCGTCCTGCATCGTCAGCACTATGTGAAACACAAAACACCACATTTATCACCACGTGGGTCAATAAGTTCAAAACTGCTCCTGTTGCGAGCGAACGATGCGCAGCAGGAAGCTATAACCCTAATGAGGAAGTGTGTGTGTGTGGAGGGAGGGGGAGGAGGGGGAGAGAGCTACGATTATGTTGTTTTCAACGCGCTTTGAGCAGGCATGTTGTCGTGTTGGAGAACCCTGTTGCCACGGCGCCACAGTTCAGGTGGTTTTACAGCGAATGTTTTTCCGCTGAAGGTTCCTACTGGAACTCGGTGTTGACAGTCTGACTCTGGGGGACGAATTCACGGTTGCACAACTCCCGCCAACGTCAAAGAAAAAACCCACCTGGTGTCTCCTCACCTGACGCTCCTTCTTCTTCTTCGGTCTCGGACGGTGAAGCTCCGCCCCCTCTTGAAACGTTGAACGTCACTCAGAACACCTCGCCCGGCTCATCGCAGTTAGACTTTCTGAAGTGGAAATCACCGCATGGGCTCAGGAACACTCGACTGTAAGCAGGCGTGTTCAAGATTTCCTGTTTCTAAAATCTGATGTTTCTCTGCTCCAGTTTCAGTTCCGCAGTGAAATCACGTTAACGTGAGGAACTCAGTGATGACGATTATCAAGCGACGAAATTTCAAACACGTCGTTCGCGCGCAACAGAAGCAGTTTCTGAACTTACTGATCAATAACAGAGGAGGGAGGCTATCATCTAACAAATACCATGTCAATATATGTAGAGCTCAGTATGTGGCTGATACTGATTATCTCCCCCCTGAAGAAGGTGTGTGTGTGTGTGTGTGTGTGTGTGTGTGTGTGTGTGTGTGTGTGTGTGTGTGTGTGTGTGTGTGTGTGTGTGTGTGTGTGTGTGTGTGTGTGTGTGTGTGTGTGTGTGTCCTTATCGAGGCCCCGCCGGCTCTGCTCTGCAGCCTCACCCAGGGTTACAGTCACAGTGATTAAGGGCGGAGGGGTAATGAGATTAGAGTGAGGTGGAGAGCGGGAGGTTCACGGGAGTTCAGAGGCAGCGTGGGAGTTCGAGCGGCTCCTCTCTCCCTCTCTTCCTCCTCCTCCTCTTCATCTCTCCGTCGTTCTCCCCGAGTCTGTTTTTTTATTTTAAAACGGCTCAAACTAAACTGGCGGTGAAGTTTTAAAAATTGCCGACTGTGAGAGGAAAGAGGAAACTGGAGATTCGGCCGCAGGAAAGATGTTTTTATTCAGATAGTTTATGTATCTGGAGCACATAAACCGGCTGAATTCACTGCTTCATAATACGTCTGAATCACAGCTGTTTTTACGTTATGTTTTGTGTAGAGAACCAGAAACAATGAATATGTTGATACCGGATGATTGACAGCATGTAAAAAGCAGGAACGAAAGTTTGTAACACGACAAACACTTACGTTTACGACTGATTGTTTTCAGCCCTCGTCGTGTCGGCGGTGCTGAAGAGGACCAAGAAGAGTAAGAACGACCTCATCAACGCCGAGGAGGGAGATGACCACTTCACGGACATCTCGTCTGTCGGTGAGACGCGTTTCGCTCAGTAAAATTAGCAGAATTAGAAATATATCAGCTGCTTCAAAATGCAACTTCAAATCCAATTATATCCAGTTTTCTAGTCATTTGTAAAGAAAAGTGAAGATTCCTCGTTTATCTTAATTCAAAAATTCAAGAAAGCCTCAAATCATATTAACCTGCACGTGAGTTGTGGACAGAAAAATCAACTAGAAACTGAATCTGAATTTGTAACGTTTAATTTTGAATGCTTGCTTTTTTAAATAATTTAACACTCGGTTTTAAGTTTATTGAAATTCAGTTTCAAACTCATAAACTGTATTTCAAATTATGATCTTTATTTTTCAATGAAATTTAAATTAAATACCACAAATTAAAATGATGTCATTCAAAATCAGTTTTTTAGGGCAATTATTCAAGTCGAGTGGTTCAAATATAAATTATTAAAATTCAGTTTTGTAGTGACACATATTTCTATATTTCATCAGTTGTGTGCGCTGTATTTTTTAACTTGTAGGATGGATGGATGATGGATGGATGGATGGATGGATGATGAATGATTGATGGATGGATGATGGATGGATGATGGAGGGATGGATGGATGATGGATGGATGATGGATGGATGGATGGATGGATGGATGATGGATGGATGATGGATGGATGGATGGATGATGATGGATGGATGGATGATGGATGGATGAGTATCTGTGTGAACCAGTGATCCTGGAGTGAGTCAGAGGTTCTGTATTAAAATAGATCAGGAGATGATGAGTCGAGTCTTCCTGCACTTCTAATGAAATTCTAATGGAACCATTTTTCTCCGTCTCTTTTGTGTCCAGTCCCACTTGACATTTGGGTTTAATTTAAGTTACAGAGGGGTTTAATATAGTCTGGACTAAATGGGGTGGGGGGGTGGAGCTTGGGGTGGGGGATAGATGGGGGCGGGACAGCCGAGGGCTTCGCTTTGGTTCCATCACAGTTAACGCTCGTCAGGACATGAAAAAGCTTCTGCTGAGACGTTAATTATGTTCCAGTTCTGTGGTTCTTCCCACCGCTGGTCCTCCGGGTCGGTGGAAGTCACCTCTCTAGAGTAAAGCCCCCCACCTTCACCCCACCCCACCCTTCCCCCCACCCCTCCCCTCCCCTCACCCCCTTGTTCCAGACTCAGCAGCTTTACCGCCGTGTTGTGTGTTTGGTCCCAACTAGCCCCCCCGGGGTCGCCGTTCGCCCGGGCCAGCATCAAGAACGAGAACTCGTCCTACTTCCGGAGGAAAGAGAAGAGGATCCGCTTCACCATCCGCCGCCTGGTGAAGTCTCAGAGCTTCTACTGGACCGTGTTGTGTCTGGTCGGCCTCAACACGCTGTGCGTGGCCATCGTCCACTACGACCAGCCCGAGTGGCTCACCTACGCTCTGTGTGAGTACCGGCTGGCCTCCACTTAATGAGGCTCATTATGGCTGTTTTACCGTGTGTCCAATTATCTCCAGCAGAACGTCGGCTCTAGACCTTTTTGATGCAGAATAATTGCCGTGAATATTGCTTGAATTTGTGTTAATTATTGTGACTAATTGGTTTTTCCGTGCACCTGCTTTCTTTGTACGTGCGTTGCTAATTCCTGCTAATTGTCTGCTCTGATCAAATAGATTTAAACCGCCGTGTTGTCGTGTCATTTCATAAACACACATGTGAGCGAACGGACGTCTCACCGGCAGCTCTTCCCTCAAACAACGGCCTCGTTGTGTTTGCCGTGGCTGCAGCTGAACAGGCAGCATCTCCGGAGACCGTTTTAACCCTCCGACGTCCATCTGTGTGGTTTTTCTTTGTTTTTGTTTCCTCCTGTTCAGACCTGGCTGAGTTTGTGTTCCTGGGCCTCTTCCTGGCTGAGATGTCCATGAAGATGTACGGCCTCGGACCCCAGAACTACTTCCACTCCTCCTTCAACTGTTTTGACTTCGGGGTGAGTTTGTGACACGATTCGGGGGGCCGGCGACGCGTTGGTGTCGCCCCACCTCCCCCCCGCTGGATTTACCCGACTCTTTCCGCAGGTGATCATCGGCAGCATCTTCGAGGTGATCTGGGCCGCCATCAAACCCGGCGCCTCGTTCGGGATCAGCGTCCTGCGAGCGCTGAGGCTGCTCAGGATCTTCAAAGTCACCAAGTGAGTCGTCGGGAGCGTGTGCGTCTGCGTGCTGGTCAGAACATACATGTAGCGTGTGTTCATACGTGTGTGTTGTGTGCAGGTACTGGAACTCTCTGAGAAACCTGGTGGTCTCCCTGCTCAACTCCATGAAGTCCATCATCAGCCTGCTCTTCCTGCTCTTCCTCTTCATCGTGGTCTTCGCTCTGCTGGGCATGCAGCTGTTCGGTGGCCAGTGAGTTATTTGTTCTCCAGACAGTTTGTTAATATTAAACGTGTCGCATGTTCAAATGGCACCAAATTGGACGACGCGCGGCGTCGGGTCGCCGACAATACGCTCACCAAGTTTGAAGCAGATGGGACGAACGGTTGTCGAGATATGCGAGGGACAAACAAACAAGCACACGAACAAACAAACGGATGATAAAACAAGAAAAAGAAGGAAGAGGATGAATTTAACGTGTCGTTCGGTCTTGTCACGTTTTTCTTCAGTCGTTGCTTTTCCAATTACTACAAACAGGAAGTTGCCAGTAGATAAGAAATCCAGGCCTTCAGAAAACTCGCCCAAAATAAGCTATGCTCATTGTCACCATGGCAACACGAAATTTCTTGTTTACATCACCACCACCACACGTATGATGGAAATTGTGGTAACAAAGATTTTTTTTTAAAACAGCATTGACAGAATCAATGAATAGTAGATCTATTTCTGGACTATATTTAAGCCTCGTTGACGTTGACACGTTTATTCATTCGTGTGCAGATGTTCACCGCGTCTTGAAAACCTGGGAACATGATGGAATAAAAATAAAAATAAAAACTGTTGTCTGAACGTGTGAAGAACCTGGAAAAAAAACAAAGAACTCCGACAGTTGGAAGGAAAAACTCCCTTTTAACAGAAAGAAAACCTCGTGGAGTTGAAATGAAAATGATGATGATGTTAAGTGAACGTTGAGAAAGTCTTCCTGATTGGTTAGATCTCGGGGAGACGTACAGCTACCGAATGGAGAAGGCCGTTCCCACCTCCTCCATGTGCGTCCCTTACATTGGGGGGGGATGATTAGGTTCCAGTAGACAGACGGGAGAATTAAATGTCAATAATAAAATGTCAGTATCAGCGCGACTCTTCCGTTTCCAGAAGAAATAAACATGTTTTTTTGTATTTTTTTAGGTTTAATTTCGAAGACGAAACGCCGACGACCAACTTCGACACGTTCCCGGCGGCCATCCTCACCGTGTTCCAGGTAAAGGTCAACTCCGTACTGTTTAAAAAAAAAAAAAAGTTTCCCTTCTCCTCCTCCTCCTCCTCCTCCTCCTCCTCCTCCTCCTCCTCCTCCGCCCCCCCCGGTCCCCCCCCCCCCACAGATCCTCACCGGGGAGGACTGGAACGCCGTCATGTACCACGGCATCGAGTCGCAGGGCGGTGTGCGCGGGGGGATGTTCTCCTCCATCTATTTCATCGTCCTCACCCTCTTCGGAAACTGTATCCTGCCTCATTGACCCCCCCCCTCCTCCTCCCCCCAGAACAGCTAAATATTGATTGGGTGTTTTTTTTTTTTTTATCAATCCCTTGATCTTTTCCTGACACCACCAATAACCAGACACGCTCCTCAACGTGTTCTTGGCCATCGCTGTCGATAACCTCGCGAACGCCCAGGAGCTCACCAAGGTACAGTATTTATTTTTACAGCTTTAGGAGGCAGCCCCCCCCTCCTCCTCCCTCGACAGCATCCATCACTTGGAGACGAATCCCCCGCGGCCCCTTTTTATCCCCTCGCTCTTTATAACGCAGTGAATATTGACAGGATACGAGGGCGACTTGGTTTATTGGCTTCATAATACTGTCCCCCACATTATGAAGTGGAAGCTGTTGGTTCCTCACCACAGAAGAACTTATCTGAACCTCTTTAAACAGGCCGGTGAGGGTTAATTCTGCAGGCAGCGACCGGTTCTGAATTCAATCTCACAAACTAAACATGATTTTAAAACACAAAAGGCTAAAAAATTCAAACAGTGTAAAATCATTTGAAGATCGTAACAATAGTTTCTCGCTTTCTGTTCAGAACCAGAAGTTTCCAATCGACTGTTTTCAGTGTAAAAAAGTCCAACAAACAAAAACTCTTCTGAGCTTTTTAGTCATAGTTCAAAAAAATGATCGCCACCAGGTGCTTCTTCATAAAAATGAAAGGAAATCAATAAAATGATATTATGGCCTCGTAAAATAACGAGAAAGTCTCACGTAGTAGCCTTGAAGGAGGCTTTTATTGTGAAGAGTCTGCGGCAGGAAATGTTTAGTTTCAGCTCAACGGGGATCCCAAACAGGAAATAGTGAACGGAAATAAAGAGAAAGCATTCATGGAATTATCGCTGTGGAAATGGACATCGTACTAAACTTTATGAAGAAGCAGAGAGTTAAAATGATAAAATAAAAGCCCGTCTCTGAACATGCAGAAAGCATATTAAAAGAAATAAAGCTGCAGAACCGAAAGGCCGTCGCTGTGTGTATGTTTGTCTGCATGGATGTTTCTGTGCACACGCTGTCCAGGATGAAGAGGAGCAAGAGGAGGCCATCAACAAGAAGCTCGCTCTCCAGAAGGCCAAGGAGGTAAAGGAGGTCAGCCCCATGTCGGCCGCTAACATTTCCATCAGCGCGTAAGTCGGCTTTCTATTCATGTTCTTCCCGGGTTTTTGTGAAAATTATTTTGGATGTAATTACTGTAAAAAGACACGCAGGACCTCTGCAGCATCGTTTAATGCCCTGATTAGATTTACTTTCTGCATGAAGCACGAACTTTTTCTAATTCAGAGGAGCTACAGCTCGGCATATTTAGATACACACTATATTGACTTTTTTGCGTGTGCACATCATCGACAACCACGAACTTGAGCAACAGTCGGATGGACGGAAGTTAATGTTAAGTTGTAACATTTGTGCATTAAAAAAGTTTCATTTCACATGTTTATTAATCAAGAAACTGAGATTTAAAACGGTGTTTTTTTTCTTCTTTCGAATGTTTGTGATCAGCTGAAAATGTCCAGAACTTTTTTTTTTTTTTTCCTGGTTCAGTCTTTTGTGTTTTCTGATCCTCCGGACACACACACACACACACACACACACACACACACACACACACACACACACACACACACACACACACACACACACACACACACACACACACACACACACACACACACACACACACACACACACACACACACACAGAGGAGACTGTGACTGTTTCTCTGACTTCATCCTATATGATGTCTCCCCTCCCCTTCCCCCCCCCCCCCCCCCCATTTTTTGTTTTGTGCATGTGCAGTTTTCTAACACGCAGTCGAGGTAACGCGCACTCTAGCAGCTCATCCATCTGCAGCGTTAACTCACTGTGAGTTATTACTTCTCCGTTACAACTTTTCAACTCCTCCCCCCTCTCCGCCATCACCCCCTCCCCCCTGATGCTGTGAACTCTGACCTCCTCCGTTGTTCATCCCCTCCCGTCATCCTGTCGTGTGAATTGTCCAAAAACAACATGGCAGCTCCTCCGTGTCGTTTTTCGGTATTAACATCTGTGTTGCGCCCCCCCCCCCCCCCCCCCACACACACCTGTTGATCGATGAGTGTCTGTGTTGGTGATCGTTATGTTTCACTGACCTCTGTCTGCGACCCGTAGGTCTCAAGATATCGTTGTTTTATTCTCGTGCATGTGTGCATCTTGTATATGTGCAGCTCATTTTGTAAATTGCGAAGATGTTTTGTGTTTTTTTTGCCGCCGTGTCGACGTCGACCTTCGCAGATGAAGAACATGACGGCCGTTAGTTCCCTGAAACTGTCACCGGAAACAACCGGGAACATTTGAAAGCATCGTATTATAGCTTAAATTATTTTAACTGAGATGGCATGAGATAGCATTTCGTATGATTTAATTAATTTGTGCACACTTGATAAGTTTATATATAAAGAGACATGACAGGATTTCTCCTCTGAGCTCGAAGTGCACTTCACCCGCTTCAAGCGTCAGTCCAACGAGATAAAGTCGATAGCATCCTCAAACTTAGCATATCGCTAACGATACAAACCAAAAGCTCTTGATATCGTTAATTGCACTTTTAATAACAATAATCTTTTGCATCCCTGACATCACAGCTGTTCTTAGTTCAAAACATTTTAACCTAAATCTATCAGCCAGTCTGACTAATTGATGACATGTTTGTATCATTAGCCCCGCCTCCAAAACAGTGAGATATATTTATTTTCCTGCTTCCTTTTAGCAAAAAACTATTTCTTTTGGCTTTTTGTGTCATTTTTACATCTCGGCTGTCCGTGTTTTCTCCCCGTGTTGGTTTTTCTGAAGCTTATTTCGCCTCCTTTGTGCTTTTGTGTGTCTGTACCCTTGTTTCTGTCCCTCTGAAGTTCCTTCTCTCCCTGTTTGTTTCAATGTGGCTCCCTTCTATGTGTCTGTAGGAGTTATGTCTGCACTCCAGTCCATCAGTACCTGAGGTAAAAACCCAGCCGCCTGCTGGCGAGCTGATCAATAATGCCATAAAAAAAAAAAAAACATACATAAATCAATCATGTTGTCATTATTTACATTCTTGAAAAGCAAGACCTCATAATTCTCGTCATGCACACGCTCCATCCGGTTCCATGTCGTCCATCCAGCTGTTAGCAGGAGCTCGAAGGAAGGACGACGGAGCGTTAAGAACACGGGACGAAGTTATCGTCTCGCAGATTTGTAAAAATCAGATGACGGAAAACGTGCATGCGTTCAGTCATTTCAAAAGAGCCACGCACAGACGTGTCAGAGCATGGTGGGGGTGGAGCCACGCTTGGCCTTCCTTCAGGATGAGCAGTGAACGAGGTGCGATCGTAAAGTAACCGGGGGACGGTTCCTGTTGAACGCAGCGCAGCGATGCACCCGGAGCAGCAGGAAGCAACGACCTTCACCAGGAAGTAGTCAGAGTGTCGTCTCCTGATCGACATCAGCACACGTTAACGTGACCGCTGGTGACGTGAAACGTTTGTGATTTCAACTGGAGCAGAGAAACATCCGATTTTTGGGGTCAAATTTGTTTGGACAGTGAAGCTCCGCCCCCTCTTGAAGCGTTGAACGTCACTCAGAACAACTCGCCCGGCTCGTTCCTTCATCGCCGTTAGACTTTCTGAAGCATTTCGAGTTTCTCTGTTGACCATCTCCAGAGATTTGACTCAGTGGAAATCACTGCATGGGCTCAGGAACACTTTGGGCTGTAAGCATGCGTGTTGAAGATTTCCTGTTTCCAAAAGGTCGGCGGTGAAATCACAAATGTTTCATGTTACCAGCGGTCACGTTAACGTGCTGAACTCAGTGATGACGTCGATCAAGACACGACACTCTCAATACTTCCTGCTGCATTCAGGAACAGTCTGAACTTTATGATCGCCCCTCGCACTGCGATTAAATGGAACTAGTGATGTCTGAAAGCTCCATTGCACCTCGGTCATACTGCAAATCACTCAGCATGTCGGGACTGTGTGTCATCACGAGACGTAAAAGGAAATATACGTCTGGGTTTATGTGCCGTGAAACATAAACTACATATTGAATGTCTGTGTTTTTTATTGGAAATGATAAACTGTTGAGACGTGAAAGCAGAAGGTTGAGTTGATAGTTCACTCGGTGTTTGATGTCGTGCCGTCGATGCTCCGGTTACCAGCGTACGTCTGCGTCTCCTCCCCAGTAAGGAGCAGCAGAAGTCGCTGAAGGCGATGTCGGTGTGGGAGCAGAGAGCCAACCAGCTGAGGAGGCAGAACCGGGCCAGCTGCGATGCGCTGTACAGCGAGCTGGAGCCGGAGGAGCGTGTCCACGTGTCCTCGGCCCTCCACATCCGGCCCGACATGATGACCCACCTGGACCGGCCGCTGGTCGTCGAGCCCCGCGACGGACCCGCGACGGGCGCCGGCCACCAGCACCATCACCACCACCACAAGCCCGGCATGCCCGAGGAGGCCGAGACCGCCGCCGAACCTCCTCCTCCTCCTCCCCCTCCTCCTTCCTCCGCCGCCCCTCACCAGCTCCGGCGCCACCACCGCCACCGGGACCGGGCCAGAACCAAAGAGGAGGCCAACGACAACGGGGACGCCGGGCGGCAGCACGTCCACCACAGCCGCTCCAAAGACCACGACGGCAGCCGGGGCAAAGAGGGCAAGAACGAGAGGTCCCGCAGCCGAGAGGGAGGCAGGAAGCACCGACAGAGGTCGGTGGAGGACAGCGGGGAAGGCGGGGGGGTCCCGGGCGAGAAGGAGCACCGCCACCATCACTCGCACCGGCAGTCCCGGGGGGGTAACGGGACGGTGAACAGCGGCGGGAGGGGCGAGAGGAGGTCCCGCCACAAAGACGGACGCTCGTCCAACAGGGACGGAGACAGGAACTCCAACGGAGCCAACGGGGAGAGGAGGAGACAGCTTACTCATGGGTCCAGAGGACCGTCGACGGTGGAGGGAGAGGAGGCCAACGAGAGGGAGAAGACCCACGGTCACAGGTACACACCTTCATCATCATCGTCATCACTCTCTGAACTCTGACTTTAGAAGTCTTTAATGACAAACACGGGATAAAAAACAGTAATACAAATAAATGATCTGGACATGTGGCAGCACCACAGGCCTGTCAATCAAACAGACACGCCCCCAAAAACAGGTCTTCTTGAATCTTCTTTTCTAATGAATGAGGGATTATTTTCAGATGGACCTCCAGAAAACTAAGAAGAAGGAGTGACTTTAGCTAACAACACCGAGATAACTGATGGACACATTTTATTCACTTTGGATTTGATGAGAGAAGTTGAATGGGAGTCTATGGAGCCGGAGGCTTTTTGGAGCCGACCTCTAGTGGCACTCGCTGGTATTGCAGCTTAAGGCCTCATTTTTCAGACCTGGAAACACTTTTATATCCAGTTTATGGCCATTTTGGGCACCACTGAAGCCAAACGAAGGTAAAATCATTGACAAAGGTGTAAACTATCTGCTGCTCATGTCTTCGTCCTGCAGTATTAGCTGGTGTTTCTGCTGGTGTGTAAAACCATCCAGCAGCCTCAGCGACTGTTCCAAGCAGCTCTCTCTGTTTACCCCCCCGGGCCGCCAGCAGGAGATGAGAATCTACTGTTTATTAATAACTAAGCTGCTCCCTCACAGGTTCGGTGACTCGGAGGGGGAGTCCTTGGCCATCTCCCCCCAGCAGGGCTCCGGGGGTACCAGCGAGCCTCCGGACCACGCCGAGGACTCGGACAACGAGAGGAACGACAGACGGACAGGCCAGTCCTCCGTCCACATCCCCCCCGTCACCATCACCTCCCCACCCGGAGAGACCACCCTCATACAGAGTCAGCACCAGTTTCATTCATGTTTGTTTAACGTTGTTGAATCTGACATTATTATTAGAATCACGAGCACCACAGGAGACAAAACAAAACACATCAGATGTCAATATTCATATAAATATTAATAATGTCAGAGATATTCTACCTTACAGCCTAAAGCTCCGCTGGAAGTAGATTGCACAGAAGCAGGTCCGGCTGTAGGTTTTAGATGGATTTGTCTATTTATGAGGGATTAATATTCGTGTCTGAACTCTCCTCACATAATTCAAGTTTTAAAGGGATGAGAAATGGAGCAGAATATAGGATCAACTAAGTAAACAGGAGAACGAATGTTGTACGCCTCCACTCACCAATCAAATCTCTACGAGTCCCATCATCACACACATTCAGTCATTTCATTAGTTTTAGTTTTAGCCAATAAAAGTTGTCTGCTGTTGGTGAGTCTTCGTCACATCTAGCAAAAAAAAATGGTGACACTTTTTGACACCAATTTTGGCAAAATAGTTAAAATACCAAATTTAATTATTCTGTAATTTTATTTTAGATTTAGAATCGTAACTTTCTGTAAAAAAAAAAAAAAAGAAAAAGAAAAGAAATCTATTTGACATAATTTAAACATATTTTTGGCCCGCGTTTGTCCCTCCACTTAAAATGGCCTTTTTATAGAAAAGAATTTCGGCATATCTGATTTATAAATAATTTAAAGAGCAACCAAACAAGTCAACAATTCCCAGATGAGTCCCAGCAGGTGTGAGATGAAACCCGTCTGCTCGTCTGTCCTCCCAGTGAACATGACCGAGAAGACGCTGGAGGACCTCGGTCAGACCGGACCCAGACCCATCCTGCCCTACAGCTCCATGTTCATGTTCGGACAGACCAATCCGTGAGTCCGCCGCCGCCACACGGTCCCTGTTGTCCTATCAGTGTCCAGCGCTTCCTCACCGCCTCAGTCTGTCTGTCCTCCCGTCCTCAGGGTGAGGCGCTTGTGTCACTACATCGTCACTCTGCGGTACTTTGAGATGTCCATCCTGGTCGTCATAGCGATGAGCAGCATCGCCCTGGCAGCAGAGGACCCCGTCTGGACCAACGCCCCCCGCAACAATGTGAGAGAGATACTAAACGCACACACACACACACACACACACACACACACACACACACACACACACACACACACACACACACACACACACACACACACACACACACACACACACACACACACACACACACACACACACACACACATAAAGCTGAGAGAAGTCAGTTTTTACTTCAACGTTAACTTTGGTAACGAAAACACGGATATTTTTTTATTTTCTGATCGTCTAAATCGAATCGTCTGAAACGTGGAACACACACAACTTCCAGCCGACGTTAACTCGTAGAATTACTTCAGAATCGTCACGTTTCTTTTTCTATATTTACTCTCCACTCTGTTGTCGTGTCTCTTTCACAGGTGCTCAGATACCTGGACTACGCCTTCACCGGCGTTTTCACTTTTGAAATGGTGATCAAGGTAAGAAACGACAACTTCACATCTTCCATCACAACTTTTTTTTTCTAAATTAAAAAGTGCAATAAAAGTTCCAGGAAGCTGCGACGACTGTACGTTGGATTATAATCCATCAGAAGTGAGCTGCTGACTCATCACATTTCCTACTTACGGAGAGTACGATGGTGATGGATGTTGGAGGACACTCAGTGATATCAAGGCTGCATCACCGTCCCTTTATTCACAATCCTCCCTACTGTCCCATAAATCAGCGTCTTTCACAATATTTCAACTAGTTCTCTTTCTTCAAACAGTAATTTGGTCTGAAAGGTTTTGCTTACTTGAATAATTTGTGTCAATTAATCGTCAGCAGATATTAACCACAGTTATATTATATGATAACCAATAATCACCACGCAAAGTGTTATAGAAGGTCTGTTCCTGAACGCAGCACGTTAACATGGCCGCTGGTAACGTGAAACATTTGTGATTTCACCGCCGACCTGAAACTGAGGTCAAACTGAGGTCAAACTCTGAAAATGTTCAGCAGAGACTCTTAAAAGGAGTTTCAAAAAGACGCAGCAACCAACTGGTAACAGAAACAAACTCACAAAGAGGGACGAAGAGCTCGTGGGAAAAAAAATACACAAGTAAAGAGAAGGTCAACGAGGGACAGGTGAAATTTTTCAGGGCGTGGCCTAACAATCATTCAAAAGGACAAGAAGTCAAAACTATGAAGCAGAAAACTTTCTGAAACATTTCAAGTTTCTCTGTTGACCATTTAAAGAGTTTGACTCAGTGGAAATCACTGCATGGGCTCAGGAACACTTTGGGCTGTAAGCGGGTGTGTTGAAGATTTCCTGTTTCCAAAAAGGTCTGCAGTGAAATCCCAAATGTTTCACGTACCGGCGGTCACGTTAACGTGCTGAACTCAGGCGCTGATGTTGATCAAGGTACGACTTTCTTTTGGACCTCGTGTAAAACTCGGGCCTGAAAACATATGTTCTGTGTCCTAATCAATTATATGAAATAAATCTAATTTCCTCGAATAAAAGCAGCTGAGACTAAACAGATGTTTGGTGTCCCGGGTTCAGATGGTGGATCTGGGCCTGCTGCTCCATCCTGGTTCCTACTTCAGAGACCTGTGGAACATCCTGGACTTCATAGTGGTCAGTGGGGCGCTGGTGGCTTTTGCATTTTCGTAAGTTCGCCGACTTTCCTTCCTTTTTCCTTTTTAAAAGAATAAAACAAGCTGCGTTTTTTTGTGTGTCGTCAATCTTTAATCCGCAGATTTTGGACGAGAATGAGTCACGATTTTTTTGGGACCGTCTGCCAAATATTCATTAGAAAAAAAAAATCATGTTTAAAAAACCAGGTCCATCCGGTAGTTAGTGAACCCCCCCTCCCCCCCGTGGCTCTAAACCCTGTCTTCATAGAACAAGAGTTACTACACAAAGTCATCAGTATGCTGTTTTATATATGTGTTGTGTTTTCTACCATATTGACGTTGTTGTCTTTGATATCTTGTGATTTCCTGCTGTTTTAAATGTGCGTGAATGAGATGAGAGGATTTTCTGGTTTATCTGTTATAAGCTGGGACTCTTCTTTTTTTTTTTTCGGGGTTTCACATGCCGCTAATCGCTGTGCTCATTTCCTTGTTGTTAATATTTGTAAACTAAACCTGAAGAGGAAAAGCAGATTAGAGGTGGAACTAAAATCCTTAATGAATCCTGAAAGAGCCAGGTGTGTGTGTGTGTGTGTGTGTGTGTGTGTGTGTGTGTGTGTGTGTGTGTGTGTGTGTGTGTGTGTGTGTGTGTGTGTGTGTGTGTGTGTGTGTGTGTGTGTGTGTTATGCTGTGTGTTTATTTTCATGTTCCTCTCCCTGTTTCTGTCCCGGGATCGTTTGGCAGGAGCTTCATGGGGTAATGCCTCCTCTACCTCTCTCGTGTTGCCCGTCTGTGTCACTTCATGTATGTGAGAGAGAAACATACGAGTAATTTCTCCCCATATTCAGTCTGGAACTACATCACGCCTGTTTCTGTCAGGAACATTAGTTCTGAATTGCAGCAGATTCATAAAAGAAAAGCGTGTCGGAGCTCCAAGAAGCAGCTCTGACGACCGTACAGAATTATTTTAATGTCAGAATTTTAAGACGGCGTTTGAACATTTTGCACTCAGATAAGTTATATTCTGCAGGGAAATTAAAAACGAAAAAAATGAAGCAAATAATTTTCCCCTTTTGTGTTATAAATATAATTGATCTGGATGCAAAAATCTTTCTCAGGTCAAAATGTCTCATATTCTCCTGCTACGTTCCCCAAACTGAACATTTAAATATTTTTTCATCGCAGCAGCTGTCAGTCTTCACGAGATTCTTTCCTGTGAATAAATCACTGATTTATTGAAGTGTATTTTTCCCTTTGAAAAACTGCCAGACGTGCAGAACATGAGGTGAAATTACTTGTGAGGACGAGTCGTCCATCTCGACATCATCCTGTACTTGAAACCCCGGTGTTGCTTGGTGAAAAGGTTCCTCCTCTTCCTCCTCCTCCTCCTCCACGTTCATCATCATCATCATCATCCTTATCTCCTCCCGGGCCTCTTTTCAAGGAGGCGCGTTCATCACGCCGCTCCTTTGCCTCGCCGCCGCGGCAGCTCAGCTCGGACCGGAACGATACCATCAATTTCACGTTCCTCCATTATTAATTCAGCGGATCGCTAATCTAAGGAGCGAGCGGCTGCCGGAGGGCGCGAGCGGGTCTCAGGGAATATCGACCTCCTCCTGTGATCCCAGCATGCACATCACATTTAGAGACTGTTAGACGTGTGTGCTGCTAACTGCAGGTGTTCAATGACCATACTGTCATCTCCATTCACACACCGTTCCCCCCACCTCCCCCCCATCGTACCGTCGGTGGGGATATATCGATATGGTTTGATGAACAGCATTTGTGAATACTTTTCTCATGAGTTATAAATTCATAGATAATACTGCGTAGACCGAGTGTTCAATTATTAAATAAAATCAGACTTCATGAAATAAAGCTAACTGGCTAACCATTAGCAGTGGCACTAGCACATGAGGCAATTTTATTTATTCATGTTTTAAACATTTAAAAACCCCAAAAAGAAAATTGTTTCACAACTTTTTATGACCTGGCTTAACTAAAAGAAATTCATTTTAATTAACTAACCAATGTCATAGAAAAGGTTGTTTTAACACAAGAAAACAAAGGAAAGACGCTGTGCGTGAAGCTAACACGATGCTTAACTCAAACATGCAGAAAATTAAAACTCTGGCAAACAAAAATAAAGAAAGACAAAAAAGAACATTTTAAACATTAAGCTAGCCTTAGTCTAACTTTACTAACTAACTACAGCTAATTTAGTCATTTCAGCTCAGAAATTAACGTTTAAGATTCTGTGAAAATATTCTCATTTTAAAGATAGTTTGCTGAACATCACATTAAAGTTTCAAAATATAAAGTAGTCAAATATATAAATGTTCAAGACCTTCTTCACGTATTCTAATTTTAAAACGAGTCCACTTGAAGCATTAGAAAGTCAACTGAAGGCTGTTTCAGCTAATTAGCTAGTTAGCTACAGCTAGTGAGGCTAGTTAGTTATTTTGTGTTGAAAAACTTAGACGTGAAATAAAAACAGACTTTTTCAGTTCAAATAATGGATTGATTTTCACCCGAAATATATTTTCATAGAAATGTTTTCACATTTTTTCCCGTTCCTCTTATTTCTTTCTTTCTTTCCTCTAAATATTCCATCAGTCTGATTTGTTTGTTGATATCGGACACTATGGATCTCAGTGGATCGGACTCTAAATTGCTAAAAGGTTCAATTAAAACCCAAACGAACTATATTGCAAAGGCTTTCCGTCTCCAGGTCGTCTCGTATCGGCAGATATCGAGTCCCCGTTTGATTGACAGCTGTCACTCACCCTCTCGCTCACCGTGCATGAATCGCTCTGCCTGCCGTCCATTTCATGGAATAAAAACCTGTTCCTCCGTCATCTCACCGACATGGAGCCTCTCGAGTGTTAATCTCTCAACTGCATCTGTTTTTGGTGCATTTTGATGCCGGCTTCAGATGCTCGTGATCATTTTCAGGGCTCGTATGATATTTGTTTTATTTCTAATTATTAGTATCTTTATTTAGAAAATCTAGGCTCTTTTTTTTTGTTGGCATTTGCTATTTTTTTAATTTTAATGTTTTGGCTGAGACTCAGATGTTGTAGCACTTACAGAACAACGGCTGTTGTAATAATAATAATAATAATAATAATAGTAATAATGTCTTAATTTGTGTGTTATTTCAGTGACCGATTATTTCCAGTAATTAAACCCATTATGGAGCCTGTTATTATTATTATTATTATTTATTTTGTATTATTTCACTGGGATCTACTCACCCAGTTTGTCTACTACCAACCAAAATATATCAAAAACATTTTTAACGTGTTTTTATGAATAGAGACGACGTTCTTGTCGTTTGATGCAAACATTGTTTTATTTTGTTTGTGTGTTTTTGAAGCATCCATAAATGTGCTGTACCTTGTTTTACCACTGTTTTCCCCCAAGTAGATCGCAACAAGGTGTGACCAGGTGGGGAACCCCTCCTATGCCGACCCCTTAACCCCTCCTCCCCCCATTAACCCCTCCCACACCCACCCACCCCCCTCTTCTAATCAACCCTCTCTAACTACCATTCTTCTTTATACTCAGATCAGCTTCATATTTGAAAATATTAAATCCATATTTTAGCCACTTAGATGCCTTTTTTTTTTTAAATTTCTTTTTTTACCACGACTTTGTCTGAGAGCTTTCAAACTGAAACCTGCCTCTAAACCTACCAAACAGCTTTTTAGCTGTTTCTTCCCAAAAATGCCATATTTTCCATTGACTTTATTTAAATGACCTAGTTTGGTATTTTTGATGAGCAAATGTAAACATGTTGTTTATTTTGCATTTTGGAATGAAACCTGTGATTTAAAGATTTTGAAGTCTCTTCATATTTTTCTTTTGTGTTCGACAACCAAGTCAAGCAAACTTTGGGCCTTTTTTTCACTGAATATCCATTTTTAAATTTTTTTTATTTCTATCCGAGTGACCGGATGAACTGATTTTACTTTTCCACTTTATATAATTGTTGACAGAGAAATGTGAAGTAAATGCAGACTTGAGTGTGAAATGGGGAGCTTTAAGAATAGGATTTTTGTAACGGAGTTAAAAATAGACTCGTATTGAGACAGTTGAAAGTGATTCTTCAGCTCGCTGTTCTCCTTTTCCAGAAAAAATGATGAACAGTTGTGGCCTCTTCAGCCAGATGTCCTCATTATCATTTGACCGACTTTTTGCCGCTTTTCTAGACTCCCTTTTTAATAATGAATCGAAACCTCCTTTTTTCTCCCGCTCTCTCACCACATCTGGGTAGTTGGAGGCGTATTCTTTGAAAGCTATCAGAAAAATCTTCCGTGGTTTGTTCCCTTAGTCCTCATCGTAACTGTGTGAAGTGTCTAAATAAAACAAAACACTGACCCCTTCTGTCACTGTGAACGCATGCTGAGACTAATGTGCATCAGAGCATGGGAGGGAGTGCATGTGGTTACCTCAGTAAAGAGACGTCACATCGGTCCTCAAAGTGTGAGTCCAGGTTTCTTTGGGGGCTTTGAAATAGCCTGCAGAGCTCCTTATTATTCCTTTCTGGATATATAGACTCGTAGGAGACAAAGCGTTTTGGTCTATCGACCTTCATAAGGCAAAAATCGAAGGCACCTCGTAGATATAATCACACTTAAATCTGACACTTAAACGCCACATTTCACTCTTTTCAAACTCCTTTTTGCCCTCGTACAAGTCTGAGCGTTGCTGTAGCAACCGCAGGTTTCTCTTTGTGCAGCATAGCTAGCATCTACCGACAGCTTGTGAGGCCCTTTAGAGATCCCGTAATTGCTTGCATGTGAGGCGTTTAGGGAACTTTGGTAAATAGTAGCGTCTAACGATAGCTTGCATGTGAGGCGTTTAGGGAACTTCGGTAAATAGTAGCATCTGACGATAGCTTCCATTTGAGGCGTTTAGGCTCCTCGAGGTGTCTATCAAGCTACATGCCGACAATATTTAAAGCTTTCTGTTCGACTTTAAAGAACTCCAGATACATCAGGGGGATTTTGGGGGCTTATCTCCTCTGTTGAAAGGATTTCGGAGCCTTTTGCTCAGTATTCAACTGCGTTTCCATCTTTTCTAAATCCCCAGCTCACAGGAGAACGCTCGCTCTATGAATTCACGGTATTTCTATACTCTGTACTTGTGTTTTCACTTGATCCTGTTTCCAATTTCATTACGGACATGAGG
Source organism: Brachyistius frenatus (assembly GCF_029030835.1). Classification (NCBI taxonomy): domain Eukaryota; kingdom Metazoa; phylum Chordata; class Actinopteri; family Embiotocidae; genus Brachyistius; species Brachyistius frenatus. Next base: position 325,047 of record NW_027210830.1, on the reverse strand, counting down.
ATATCCACTTAGTTGCTGCTCCCCGGGGAGTCCTGGGTACACTAACGTCTGCCGGTGACGTGTTCTGGTACTCAGGCAGAGTTTGAACTCCGTTAAGCTCCGTTTTTCTATTTTTGTATTCTTCACTTAGCTACCTCTATTGTTTTACATTTATACAGACCAGTTCAACATTAGGCGCCTTCGACCTAGCAATGGGCATTTCAAGCAAAAACTACTATTCGAAATTTGCTCGTAACTCTTCGATTTTTAATCGAATATTTGCAGGCGGCTTCTAGGTGCATTACTGCCACCTTCTGACGGGAGTAACACATTACAACCTGGCGCCGGTGAAAACGGGAAATAAGGAAGAACCATAGTCGCGTTTACTAATAGATTTTGTAGATTATAACAAATATTTGAAATTCGTGCCCCATCCCCACTTGGAACGGATAACAGTGCACACTTTGTTCGATGATTCATCAAGTCTTTGGAACTTTTTATGACCGGCGGCTTAAAACTGCAGACTACTCTCGACTGAATATGATTGATTTCCAACTAATTTGTCTCCAACTTTGAAATTCCGGTTTAACTTTTTACATGTTTACATTATACACTGATGTGCCGAACTTTTGACACTGGAATAATACATTTTACTTTTATTGTCAGTTCCCGTACACAGTGGTAATTTATTTATTAATTTACAGCTACACTCATCAAAATGTTTTTACACAAAAGTCAGGAAGTTGACTTTGCTCGAAGGACTGCGTCATTTATTTTGTCGCAAAGACTGGAAAGAAGACGGAAACATCGTCACGATGACCTTCTCTTGTGTTTAATGGCTTAAATGGAAACTTTAAGGTGAAAATTTAAGGTGGCGAATTCTCTTCGGATCTTCATCCCTGAGATCGTAATCGCAGAGATGCCAACACATCTTCTGGATTAAGATCCCTGATGCACAAGTGTGACCGTGTTTGCATGCGTTGAGATGGGAATCCTCTTTTTAAACCAGGACAAAAATGAATTAACTGACTTACTGCATGCGTCTAAAACAGAGATCATGTAACTTGTTCATGTAAACCAGGATTTACATGACTCACAGCCAGATGGTGGATGCATGTTGTCCTACGTCCTCCAGTTCATGTCCCTCCACCCTCCACAAATACACTTCAATGCATTTATACTTATTGCTGTATTATGTTTGTAGAACCAGCTGTTCGTATTTTACTGTGTTTGAATATTCTGCTGAACCCATTTTTTTTTATTGCCACGAGCCAAATTAGATGAATAACACATTTGGCAATTAAAAGTTTTTAGCCGGACGCTCAGGGGTGTTGTGAGAAAGTAAAGCAGTGCTGGCGAGTCTGAACAGTGGAAGGATCAGCTGTTTAGCTGTGTTAACGACAGAGCTGGAGGCGGGGCATCGTTATCCCAGTTTAGCATAAAGACTGAAAGCAAATAGATAAAATTGCAGCGGCTCATGTGGTCTTCAATAAGCTAAAAACAGCTGATGTCAGCTGGGGGAGGTTCTGACTCGATCTGATTGGAAAGCCGACGATACGACGCTCCGCCCACCTAGAGCAGACACCTGACTGCACCACAGGCCTGTCAATCAAACAGACACGCCTCCAAAAATATCTAACTAATAAAGGGAACATTTTTACGGGCCTGTGGTGCAGTCAGGTTACAGCTATCGGTGGGCGGGACGTAGTATCGTCAGGTTTCCAATCAGATCGGTCAGATCCACCGCTGGCTCCTCCCCCAGCTCGTCCAAATATGGTCACTTCCTGTTCCAAACTGCTCCGAACTAGCAAAGATGGTGACGGACAGAATCTGAACTGGAGGCTTCATAACGTTCACAAACCAACGATGACATCACCGCTGGTTTGTATTTGGGAATTTCTGCTCTCGGCGTCCTGACTCCAATTCTGTACTTAACCCACAAACGTAACATTGACGTCAGTTTCCTCGTGTTGCTCTGAAAGTTTGGACTGTTTTTTTATTATCATATATTTATTTTGTGATGTTTATCGGTCTTAGTAAAAATGGAAACAGATGTGATTGGCTGCCTGCTGTTTGTAGATGACTCTGTGTGGTCTGACTGTGTTCGCTGTTCACAGGGGGACCAAAGGCAAAGACATCAGCACCATCAAGTCTCTGAGGGTCCTCCGAGTTCTCCGGCCGCTGAAGACCATCAAACGTCTGCCGAAGCTCAAGGTTCTGCTGCAGCGATGTTTCGCTGCTTTATTCAGCTCGGCCGTCTTTAATATCACAACAGGAGGCGTAAAATAACACTCTTCTTATTGTTAAAGTCAAAGAAAACATTGTGACCCAAAAACAGTGAACACTGCTGAAATAAAATGCTCCACTTTTGGCTCAAACTGAGAAAATATATCCTTAAAAAATGACACAAATATATCTTTTCCAAAATGGGAATTAAGTGCATTTGTTGAAGGGAGTATTTCCAGCAGTGGATGAATCCACATTTGCTGCTCTTGTGAGTCGTAATAAACTGTGTTCATTTCCCTCAGTGAGCTTTGATCTCTTTTATTGAGATCTATCAACAACAATAATAATAATAATAAGTGGTGCTCTGCTTCATAAAACATAATAATCAAGCTTCATATCAAAGTGGTGAGAAATTAAAATGAGCTCAGCTGTTCCACTGCAGGTAGAAAAGAGGACAAACAGCAGACACCAGATGAAGGTTTCATTTCCAGGTTGCAGTAAAAACCTGCAAACAATCTAAAACTCCTCATTTATTTCTCTTTTACTTTGATTTCCTTTTATTTTATTAAAAAACTAAAGTCACGTCGGAGGAGCTGAAAGTTTACAGAAAGCTTATTTGTTCTCCCCTCTTTTGTTTTTGAACTGTCCTGACTGGGTGAAATGTTTCAAAGTAATCCATATACTTTTATATTAATTCATTATAACCAATATATATATATATATCCTAAATGACTGTGTGGGCGTGGCCTGCAGGCGGTGTTCGACTGCGTGGTCAACTCTCTGAAGAACGTGCTGAACATCCTCATCGTCTACATCCTCTTCATGTTCATCTTCGCCGTCATCGCCGTGCAGCTCTTCAAGGGGAAGTTCTTCTACTGCACCGACGAGTCCAAGGGCCTCGAGAAGGACTGCAAGTCCGTCTAACACTCCCGCCGCCTTTTTTTTACATTTGTATTTTTATAAGTGATGTGTTTCGCCCGTCTGACCCCGCTCAGCTTCCCTCCCGTCTCCCGTGTGTCTTCCAGAGGACAGTTCCTGGACTACGACAAGGACGAGGTGGCCGCGATGACCCGCGAGTGGAGGAAGTACGAGTTCCACTACGACAACGTGCTGTGGGCCTTCCTGACGCTCTTCACCGTCTCCACCGGGGAGGGATGGCCCACGTAAGTGCTTCGTCCCGGTGGGAAAACCCAACTGGAAATACAAACGGGGGGAAAAACATCACGGTGGATTTTCTGAGAGTTTCTGGGACGATATTCAACCCAAAAATGGACAGAAATGACAAGTATGAAGAGAGTATTAAAACCACAGGTCTTTATTTATTTATTTGTAAATATGACCACAATTCTTTCTTTAAAGGTCCCATATTGTATAATTTTAGTTGTTTTTTTTAAATTATTATTATTATAAGGCAGCTCCAGGTGCTATAAATACTGTGAAAGTGGCCACAGAGAATCTTTCACAGCCAGTAATCAGCAGCTGTGCCGTTTGGACTTCCTATAAGTTTGTGATGTCACAAACTCATGTCATACGTCCAACTTTCTATGTAGAAGAAAATGGGGGTTTATTTCGTCGTAGGAACTAGCGAGCTTACAAGACCGAAGAAGAAAAACCCAGTGATTGGCTTTGGACGTGCGTTACTCAGTAAAAGATTCAGCCAATCAGAAGAGAGGGCCGTTAATGTTGAAGCCCTTTAAAGACGCAGACACAGAACATCCTGTAAAAAATACTACACCGAGATGGTTTTCAGCACTTAAAACCACAAAGAAATATCTTCTTCAGGAGATCAAATAAAACGCAGGAGAAGTGTCCAATATTGGACCTTTAATCTGTTTCTCAATGCTGCTCCAGCTTTATGAGACTCTATTAAACTGCTGGAGCGGAGGACGGCCGTGTCTTCGGGGGTCAGGATTAACGTACCGGTCAGAAGTCAGACAGAGTGAAGCAGCACTTTCTCCTCCATCAGCACCACCGATATACACATTCCTCCCGCGGCGCTACGACGCAGCCGAATGAGGAAATCGTTTTCCTCACATTTCAACACTTTTCAGATGCTTGCAGAGCGCCAGGAGAGCGTTTATGTTTGCAGGCGGTAAAATATTGCTTCATGAAGTAGTTCTTTCGGCCTCATTAAAGAAAACAGCTGTAAAGGATGCGAGCGGTTTCAGACCTTCAGTCTCAGGACGGGTCCTTGTCCCTGTTTCCCTGGTGAGCCCCCTGACTGAGGACCTGCTGGTGTCTTTCAGGATTTAGTTCTGAAAGTAATTTGCTGACGATTGGCGTATAAACAGTTTGAACCAATCAGCAGCCAGCAGTGATGTCATCGTTGGTTTGTGAACGTTATGAATCCTCCAGTTCAGATTCTGTCCGTCACCATCTTTGCTAGTTCGGAGCAGTTTGGAGCAGGAAGTGACCATATTTGGACGAGCTGGGGGAGGAGCCAGCGGTGGATCTGACCGATCTGATTGGAAACCTGACGATACTACGTCCCGCCCACCGATAGCTTTAAGCTTACTGCACCACAGGCCTGTCAATCAAACAGACACGCCCCCAAAAACAGGTCTTCTTGAATCTTCTTTTCTAATGAATGAGGGATTATTTTCAGATGGACCTCCAGAAAACTAAGAAGAAGGAGTGACTTTAGCTAACAACACCGAGATAACTGATGGACACATTTTATTCACTTTGGATTTGATGACAGAAGTTGAATGGGAGTCTATGGAGCCGGAGGCTTTTTGGATCCGACCTCTAGTGGCACTCGCTGGTATTACAACTTTAAGTCACTTCTGGATCGGAACCATTTTTCAGATCTGAAGCTACGAACACTTTTATATCCAGTCTGTGATTCATGGAAATAAGCCTTCATATCTCTAATGCTGAATATAAGAGATATTTCACTTCCATAACACACTTTTAATTGTCAATGTCTGATGTTCAGTGGAGAAATTTTACTTTAATATAAACTCCATGAGCTTCTTAATATTATTTTTTAATGAGAATGACCGCTCCGTTTCTCCTCGCCAGCGTTTTGAAGCACTCCGTTGACGCCACCTTTGAGGACAAGGGTCCCAGCCCGGGCTACCGGATAGAAATGTCCATCTTCTACGTGGTCTACTTCGTGGTCTTCCCGTTCTTCTTCGTCAACATCTTTGTCGCCCTGATCATCATCACCTTCCAGGAGCAGGGAGACAAGGCCCTGTCCGAGTGCAGCCTGGAGAAGAACGAGGTAAACGTTCAGCTCGGAGGTTTTACGTTGCGGTTACACAATTCTGTCATTAGTGTCTCAGTTTTATCTAATTTTGTCCTTTTTGTTTCCTGGATGGATTAAAAGTTCAAGGAAGGTTCTTCCTGTCACTGAAAAACTCAACGGTAGAGTTGAATTTGACACATAATTTACAATAAGTTGCTTAAATGTTTAAATGATTCTGCATGCGTATAAGAACAAATATCCTTTACAAAAGTCTGTTCAGGAGCTTCGATGGCACATTGACCAACAAAAACCTGGTTTTACATCAGTGCTGCAGGATTTTATTGTTATTTTAAGGGCTCATTATTAAGACATCAGTACGCACCGACATATCCAGATGCACGCTGAACACCTACTTGTAGTTAAACCACGCATTCGTTATCGTTCACATACTTTCTGTACTTTATGTGGTGTTACTGGAGGACTCCACTAGAGGGCGCACCACAGAAACAAGGATACCATGACGACTTCCTGATGTAAACAATAGACATGGCGACAATCGCTCCGCCCACGCCCTGTTTTTTCCATCATTTTCCGACTCTGTTTCCATGTAGTTTTGCAGGTTCCTGATCACGTCCCGTCTCCATACTGCCCCCAACTGGTCATGTGTGTATTGCATCCTGTGTACGGGACCAAATGTATTTTCAGCATTTTGGTTATCAGTTGTTTTTTCTTCGTTCCCAGAGAGCCTGTATCGACTTCGCCATCAACGCCAAACCTCTGACGCGCTACATGCCCATGAACACGCAGTCCTTCCAGTACAGGATGTGGAAGTTCGTGGTGTCGGCTCCGTTCGAGTACTCCATCATGATCATGATCGCCGTCAACACCGTGGTGCTCATGATGAAGGTAGGAACGTTTCCACGTCGGCGACACAACGCAGTTTCAGCTCCCGGGTTCGTTAACTATTCGAACACACTCGCTGTCTTCCAGTTCCACGGAGCTCCGGACTTCTACGAAGCGATGCTGAAGAACCTCAACATCGTCTTCACCACCCTCTTCTCTCTGGAGTGCATCCTCAAGATCATCGCCTTCGGCCCGCTGGTGGGTGACGGTCACGAGTTCAGAGTCCGTTCCTGTTGAACGCAGCGCAGCGATGCACCCGGAGCAGCAGGAAGCAACGAAGTGTTCCAGGAGTCGTTTCCTGATCGACATCAGCACCTGACGAAGCTAACGAACGGCTAATTACGGCCAAACTTAAGTTAATAAACAGCAAACAACGTCAAAAAACAGCTTTTCTTCTCTCGATACCAGCTAATCAAACAGCTAGGTTTCCTGCTTCCTGCTTCCTCCGGGTGCATCGCTGCGCCGCGTTCAACAGTCTCTGAGCTCCGAAGGTCCCGACAGATAAATACAAAGCTAATCATTTTCCACCCGTCGCCTCTCAGAACTACCTGAAGGACGCCTGGAACGTCTTCGACTTCGTGACCGTGTTGGGAAGCATCACCGACATCCTGGTGACCGAAATCAATGTAAGAACCTCCGTCATCCCGACATCACTTACACTCTGCACACACGTGTGCACCGCCGAGAGGCCGGCGGATTTACATGTGTGTGCTCGTTTGGGTTCACGTTGTGCGATATGACTGTTGTTGTTCTCTCTCCTCCACCTTCCTCTTCACGTCTCTACGTCTCTCCGTCTCTCTACGTTTGTTGTTGATTGTCGTCTCCGGTGTTTCTCCGGGCACCAAACGTCACTAGACTACGGTGAGTCAGCACATTTTCTCCTCTACGATGGTAAAAGAGCTCCGCGGCCATTTGCAATTGGGCTTCTAGTCCGTCACTGATCGTTATTGACGAAGGAAACTGAAAAAAAAACCTGGAGATTAATCCAATAAAAAGGACCAGACAGCTGGAATCTGGAAATAAATGATATAAAATAAAAAGGCAACTCAAACTCAGACAGAAATGGTGTCTTAAGCTATTTGCTCAAAAGTACCTGATGGGTGACGAGGTCACCAACGATTATATAAAAAACTAAGTATGAACGTACAAAGACAAACGATCACGAAACAAAACAAAACAACTGGAGCAGAAAACACGGAAACTTTCTTTTCCATCTCCTGCTAGCAACGTGTTCTTCCTATGTTTTTTTTTGGTTTTTTTGGCGGGCATCTTTTTAAGTGCATTACTGCCACCTGCTGACAGGAGTAACGTATTACAACACAGGCGCCGGTAAAAAAGAACAAGAACGATCGTCGAATCAACTTTTTATTTCTTATTTTTAAGGGCTATTTTACAAAATCGTCCCCCCGATCTCTAGAAATGAAGTCATTCAAAAAAGCGGCAGTGACAGAAAACGTGCGTCTGCTGTCCAACAGGACCGCCTGCTGAACCTCAGCTTCCTGCGGCTCTTCAGGGCGGCGCGCCTCATCAAGCTGCTGCGGCAGGGCTACACCATCCGCATCCTGCTCTGGACCTTCGTGCAGTCCTTCAAGGTGCCGGCGGCACAAAACACATTTACTCTCACACACAAACATGAACATGAATAATTAGCGTGTTTTGGTTTTTTTTCTTCCCGAAGGCTCTGCCGTACGTTTGCCTGCTGATCGCCATGCTCTTCTTCATCTACGCCATCATCGGGATGCAGGTATTCACCACAGAGATCAAACCGATGGGACGTATTTCTGAGAAATCGAAAACACTTCTTCTTCTTCTTCTCCTTCTCCTCCTCCTTCTTCTTCTTCTTCTTCTTCTCCTTCTCCTTCTCCTTCTTCTTCTGCTCCTTCTTCTTCTCCTTCTCCTTCTTCTGCTCCTTCTTCTCCTTCTTCTTCTTCTTCTTCTTCTTCTTCTTCTTCTTCTTCTTCTTCTTCTTCTTCTTCTTCTTCTTCTTCTTCTTCTTCTTCTTCTTCTTCTTCTTCTTCTTCTTCTTCTTCTTCTTCTTCTTCTTTTTCTCCTTCTCCTTCTCCTTCTTCTTCTTCTGCTCCTTCTTCTTCTTCTTCTTCTTCTTCTTCTTTTTCTCCTTCTCCTTCTCCTTCTCCTTCTTCTTCTTCTGCTCCTTCTTCTTCATCTGCTTCTTCTTCATCTGCTTCTCCTTCTCCTTCTCCTTCTCCTTCTCCTTCTCCTTCTCCTTCTCCTTCTTCTTCTTCAGGTGTTCGGCAACATTGACCTGAACGAGGACACGGCAATCAATCACCACAACAACTTCCGGACGTTCCTGCAGGCTCTCATGCTGCTGTTCAGGTAGAGGAGGTGTTACATCACGTATGACATCACGTATGACATCACCGTTGACGAGGTCAAAGCTTTGTTGTTCAGTGCCGCCGACCTCTTGGGTTAAACGTGCGTCTGTCCGGTCAGGAGCGCCACCGGGGAGGCGTGGCACGAGATCATGTTGTCGTGTTTGAGCCGCCGAGCCTGCGACGAGCGGTCGGGGTCTCAGGGGAAGGAGTGCGGCAGCGACTTCGCCTACTTCTACTTTGTCTCCTTCATCTTCCTCTGCTCCTTCCTGGTCAGTCGCATCTAAAGGTCTTTTCTTTGTTGTTTTTTTTAAGTGTGGAGCTTTTATAACGTAAAGAAATCAGAGCTCCAATATCCAGAGTGGAGCATCTTAAAAAACAAAAAAGCCCAGAAGTTTGCTGCTGTATTGATTTTCCAGCATCATTTATGAACAGCGATATTTCTAAAAGGCTCGTCATAACGGGACAAAATAGCAGTTCTTCAAAACGCTGACGAAGAGAGACAGACAGTCAAGAAATGCAATAAATAAATAATAAATGTATTATCTTATTGCTTCTGTATGCCGCTGTAGCGAAAAAAATGTCCCCTCGGGGATTATTAAAGTAACTACCTAACCTAACCTAAAAAAGAAATTATTTTAATGAATGCCTCATTCACAACCAAAACTTACACAATTGAAAAAAATACTAATTATAGACTTTATAACTAATACAGTTTATATTAAAGTAAAAATTTCTCCACTTAACATCAGAAATTGACAATTAAAAGTGTGTTATGGAAGTGAAACATCTCTTATATTCAGCATTAGAGATATGAAGGCTTATTTCCATGAATCACAGACTGTTTATAAAAGAGTTCGTAGCTTCAGGTCTGTAAAATGGTTCTGATCCAGAAGTGTCTTCAGCTGCAATACCAGCGAGTGCCACTAGAGGTCGGCTCCAAAAAGCCTCCGGCTCCATAGACTCCCATTCAACTTCTCTCATCAAATCCAAAGTGAATAAAATGTGTCCATCAGTTCTCTCGGTGTTGTTAGCTAAAGTCACTCCTTCTTCTTAGTTTTCTGGAGGTCCATCTGAAAATAACCCCTCATTCATTAGAAAAGAAGATTCAAGAAGACCTGTTTTTGGGGGCGTGTCTGTTTGATTGACAGGCCTGTGGTGCAGTCAGGTTACAGCTATCGGTGGGCGGGACGTAGTATCGTCAGGTTTCCGATCAGATCGGTCAGATCCACCGCTGGCTCCTCCCCCAGCTTGTCCAAATATGGTCACTTCCTGCTCCAAACTAGCAAAGATGGTGATGGACAGAATCTGAACTGGAGGATTCATAACGGACGTAAAATTCAACTGATGTATTTTTATTGTATCCGACCGAACGTCGTCTGTGTGTAATTAATCGTCTGCCATCCGTTCCAGATGTTGAACCTGTTCGTGGCCGTCATCATGGACAACTTCGAGTACCTGACCCGGGACTCCTCCATCCTGGGGCCTCATCACCTCGATGAGTTCATCCGGGTTTGGGCCGAGTACGACCCGGCCGCCTGGTATGTCCCCGAGAATAACACACACACACACACACACACAGTAGAGAGGAGGGAGTAAGACCCCTCCCTCCCCCACCCTCCACCCCCGCTCACCCCTCCCCCAAACCCTCCCCCCCCTCCCCTTGTTTGTGGCCGAGGTGACTCCCTCTCATGATTACTGTCTGATTTGAAGCTTGTTGCTTTGAACGTGTTTATTTTATGTGCTTGTTCTTCTCCACAGCGGACGGATTTCCTATAAGGATATGTACAATTTGTTACGTGTTATCTCGCCCCCCCTCGGCTTAGGGAAGAACTGCCCGAATAGGGTAGCATACAAGGTTTGGAAAATACCAGACTCACCTCCGTCACGTAGGGTGCTTTGTTGTTACCTCTTTTATGCCGAGAGACTCTTTTTAACTTTTGAATGGCTGTGCACCGATGAAAAATCGCCTCTACCACTAGCACACCCCCCTCCCGCCCCCTCACCCCCCTCCCACCCCGCCCTCACCCACCCACACCTTCAGATCTGGTCTGGCTTTTTGGTTGATGATGCCGGAGTGGAAACAAAGCTTTCACGCCGCCCGTCAAAGCCGCTTTCTCGCTTCTCCCCCAGAAAAAAACCCTCAAATCGGATCGTGATTTGATCTGTTGTGAACCTCCCCCTCCCTCCCCCCCTCTCCTCTCCCCTGGAGGAAAAGCTCCGCCCCCGGGGGCCGGCGGTGAAAGCTTTGTCTCGGTGCACCCTGGTTGACGTGCCAGCGGGATGTCTGCGAGCATGCCGAGGCCGACATCCCCGTTGCAGTGCTGTCATCTCTGCCCTCCTTCACCGTCAGCATCCTTCGGCGTGTTGGGTCAACCTCCCATCATCATCATCGTCATCATCATCCTCACTCTTTTACCATCCCATGTCTCCTCTCAGGGATCCTGAGCTCCACCCACCCCTCCCCCCACAGCGATGCATCCATCCAGCAGCCGGAGGATGGCATCTCACATCTCACTCTCTGGAGAAATCTATTAACACCAGATTTCTGTCCCCCCCCTCCCCCTCTCCATTGTTCTCCTGTTGTTTGATTTCTTCCTTCTTCTCTACCCCCCCCCCCCCATCCTTCTCTGTTTTGTTTTTTTTGCCTTCTGTTTTTTGATTTCCCGCCCACGTGAAGTGGCCGTATCAAGTACCTCGATATGTATCAGATGCTGCTCCACATGTCCCCACCCTTAGGTTTGGGAAAGAAATGTCCGCCGAGAGTCGCCTACAAGGTAGACCCTCCTCTTCCTCCTCTTCCTCCTCCACCTTCTGCTCGACAACCTTTTCTCTCCCTCATTGGCGTCAACTCAGGCCAAACGTCTGTGCTCTGCTCTCGTTTCCTTTCACTTTGTTTTTTTATTGCTAGCGCTCTGATATATATATATATTTTTTTTTTTTATGTGTAAGCCCCTCCCCTCATCTCTTACTGTCCTTCCTGTTTTTGCTAATCCCCGACAGAGAAGACTTAATTAACATTTGATCATGTTTGTGGAGGAAATTTTGCTCCCTTATGTCACTATTTTCCTTTGAATGGTACACCTTAGTTTGGGTTTTAATTTTGTGGAGCAGTGTGTGTGTGTGTGTGTGTGTGTGTGTGTGTGTGTGTGTGTGTGTGTGTGTGTGTGTGTGTGTGTGTGTGTGTGTGTGTGTGTGTGTGTGTGTGTGTGTGTGTGGCTTCTGTTGCTCTTTTCTGTGGGAGAAATATTTTCTACGTGTGCTTTTCACTTTGTGGTTCTGTCTTTGCTGCTCATTCCTTCTCATTCTTTCTTTCATACCATCTCAGTCTCTTCACTGCGGGAGATATATTTGTGTGTGTGTGTGTGTGTGTGTGTGTGTGTGTGTGTGTGTGTGTGTGTGTGTGTGTGTGTGTGTGTGTGTGTGTGTGTGTGTGTGTGTGTGTGTGTGTGTGTGTGTGTTGAATACTAGCGCTGCACAGCATCAAAGAAAAATACAACTGTATGACTTTATTTATTTATTAGATTCATAAATTATATAAAAAATGGTCTGAAATGTGTAGCCAATGCAGAAAGTGTAATACCACTGAGGGCCACCAGGGGCTCCAACACTGACATGTATTGATGGGCGCATGTCTGGTTTGATTGACAGGCCTGGGGTGCAGTCAGGTTGCCGGTACAGGTGGGCGGGGCATAGTGTTTTTCGTAGCCCTCAGCTCATCCAAATATGGTCACTTCTGGCTGCTGCAAGTAAAAAAAAAAAAAAAAGCAGATCGATCGCCGGTCCTGGAATCTCCTGGAACCAATCAGCGAACAGTGTCTATGACGACCGCATTAGTCCCGCCCCTTCCTTCACTGTGATTGGACGGCTGATTGATAATTGATAATAAACTGTTCTTTTTGAATTAGTTGTGCAGCCTGTGATTGTGTGTGAGTGTGTGACCGTACAGTGGTTGTACGTGTGTGTGTGTGTGTGTGTGTGTGTGTGTGTGTGTGTGTGTGTGTGTGTGTGTGTGTGTGTGTGTGTGTGTGTGTGTGTGCGCGCCCCTCAGCTCTCCATCCCCCCTCCTCCCCCCTCCTCTCCCATCTCATTCTGACTCTGCTCTCTCTTGACTCTCTGCACTGCCACTGATAGCACATGTAGGTGAATGCTTTTTTGTTGTTGTTGTTGTTTTTGTTGTTCTCTCTCTCTCGTTGTTGTTCAGGGGAGCTCAACTCTTACAGCGACAATCCCCGCAGCAGCATTCTGGTTTTAGCGGCGCCATTAAGTCCTCCACCAACACCGAGTCCTTTCGGTGGGACGGACTCTTTTCTTTTTATTGCCACACGATCACGTAGAGAAAAAGTCAAGCTGACGATTGGCCGGATGGCAGCCTCAGAGTCGAGCTCCTGCGACGTGTCCAGGCACCCTCATGGTTATGCGTTCACATGCCTCTTCCTCTCTTCACCTTCTTTCCGGTCGATGTCAGTCTTGCTCCAGTGCACTTTGACTTGCAGCGTAGTGCATACCGTAGCCGGTAGCAGTGAATGTGAATGTCTAGTTTGTCTCCTCCGTACGTTTCTTCTTTGTGGGAGAAGGCTTTTTGTGTGCTGGACCGAAGTCTCAGGGAACTTCTTTTTATTTATTTTTTTATCAATGCGGCCTTCAACTCACTCACACATGTAAAAAAACAACAACAAAAAAACCCTTCAAATATGAGTGGATCAGTGGGACGGGGATCGCAGCAGCACACAGACTGAACTCTCCGGGGGTTTTGTGATTTGTGGGGGAGGGGGGGCGGGGAGGGAGGGGGGTAGTTTCAATGCAGCCGCCCGGTGGTCTCACGTTGTGTCTCGTGTCTTGTCGCCTCGCCACCTCCCCCCCACTCCCCCCCACCTCTTCTCCTCTCAGCGCCTCGTCAAGATGAACATGCCCATCGCCGACGACAACACGGTACACTTCACCTCCACCCTGATGGCGCTGATCCGCACGGCGCTGGAGATCAAGCTGGCCTCAGGTCAGAGAAACTCCACACACACACACACACACACACACACACACACACACACACACACACACACACACACACACACACACACACACACACACACACACACACACACACACACACACACACACACACACACACACACCTCAGGACGAATTAGAAAGAATATTGATAATCGATATAACAAGAATGTGGTTCAGTTATGGAGGATTAATAATCTGAGTAGAAAAGTGCTTCATGCGTTTTTGAACAGGAAGTAGTTGTTGGTGAAAAATGGTGAGACAGTCAGTTTATTTTACTGTATTAAAACAATCAAGAACAAAATATAAAACTTATTTCACCACCTGCAAAAACTAAAACTGCAAATTCTGCAAGTCATCTAAACTCCTCGTGAACATTTGGTATAAATCTGTTTCCTATAAGAAACTACAAACTATATCAAACTGTTATTAATCGTAAATTTTCCACGGTAAAAGTTTTGTACTGTTTCCACCTACAGCTGACATTTAAGGAAATAGAGATGATGATGATGTGAAAAGTTGAAGTTCAGGATTTTTTTGTCCCTTACAGGAAAAACAACATGAATTTCACGTGATTCTGCATGTGAAACATGTATGTTGACCATGTTGAAACATGTATGTTGACCATGTTGAAACATGTATGTTGACCATGTGAAACATGTATGTTGACCATGTTGAAACATGTATGTTGACCATGTGAAACATGTATGTTGACCATGTTGAAACATGTATGTTGACCATGTGAAACATGTATGTTGACCATGTTGAAACATGTATGTTGACCATGTGAAACATGTATGTTGACCATGTGAAACATGTATGTTGACCATGTTGAAACATGTATGTTGACCATGTGAAACATGTATGTTGACCATGTTGAAACATGTATGTTGACCATGTGAAACATGTATGTTGACCATGTAGCCCAGCCCGTGCAGATTCCCATCATATGTTGTAAACATGAGATCCAAATGTGTCTGTCAGGGATGCCGTGTCAGCAGATTCTCATTTATACCCTTTATTAGGGATTTAAATCTCAAACGAGAGATTTTCTCATTCTGTTTAACACCTTCTAATAATCAGAAGGTGAACGGTAGAAAACCTTTTTTTATTATTATTAGTCTGACAGCTAATACTGTACAAAAAATCAGACATCTTCTAAACAGCAGCATTTCTGTGATGATGTTAAAAAAAGAGACACAGATGCGCTCCAGCTGCTATTTATTGTTCTCTGAGCTGGAAATGAGGGAATGTGAGTCCCGTTTGGACTCATTAGAGGTCTCTGAGCGGCGCTGGGTGTGTCTGCTACATCCTCCGCTGCCTCCGCCTCAATAACCAGCATCTCCCTCAGCTTCACCGTCTCCGGGTTGTAAATCCACAACCAGCTGCCTGGACCTTCGTTTTTTAATCCAACAGCCTTGTTGCTTTAATGAAGGAGGTTGACTCTGTGTGTGTGTGTGTGGGGGGGGTCGGTGGGGTTGGGGGGTTTCTAGGAATGGTTGCCCAGCGACTGTCTGATGCTGAGTTGAAGAAGGAGTTGTCCACGGTGTGGCCCAACCTGTCTCAGAAGACCGTGGACCTGCTGGTGACGCCTCACAAACGTAAGCGTCCTTTCAACTTTGACCTTTTCCTTTTTTTTACAAAGGATCAAAGAGCTTCCTGTGATCTTTGATCGTTGCTCTTTGCTGCCACCTACTGGCGAGAAGTCGTAACTTATTCCAGTTCCAGTTTGTTTTTTAATTTCTCACTGTGGACGAATGAAAGAGAAGTTCCTTTAAACTGAAGACTGAAGGAGGTGAGAAGGAGACAGAGATGGATGGAGGAGAAAGGAATGAGTCAGCACAACCTCCTCTCCTCTCCTCTCCTCCTCCTCCTCCTCCTCCTCCTCCTCCTCAGACAACGAGCTGACGGTGGGGAAGGTCTACGCTGCCCTGATGATCTTCGACTACTACAAGCAGAACCAGGCGAGGAAGATGCAGCAGCAGAAAGCACCGGGCTCCCAGGTACGACATCACGCACACACACACACACACACACACACACACACACACACACACACACACACACACACACACACACACACACACACACACACACACACACACACACACACACACACACACACACACACACACACACACACACACACACCGACTGTATGCCTGCATGCATACACACCTGAACAAGATGCTTTTGTACTCGCCAGTTGTTCGTTGGTGTTTTACAAAAGCATCGACTGCTTCCCTCATTTCATTATTTTCAAAATAAAAGCACCCGTAGATTTTGCTTTTTTTTTTTAAAAAGGCAGATTTTATAGCATCGTCGTGCGTCTGGCTGCAGCCGTGCACGTCTGTTCTGCAGGTGCATGTTCGTCTGCACGCACACACACACACACACACACACACACACACACACACACACACACACACACACACACACACACACACACACACACACACACACACACACGTGCAACACTCGAGCATGACTGCGAGAGAGAGAATATTCTGCCCCAGGTCTGCCCCCCTCCTCCACCCCCACCTGCCCTCCTCCCCCCTCCAGATCTGGGTCCAACGATATTCTGCCTGCTGCCTGTGAGCGTCTTCAGCATGTCGTCCCTCCGTCTCTCCTCCACAGTGGCATTTCGGGACTGTGTTTGAGCCATTGCTGCCTTCCATGCAGGATGAAGACCTGCCCGGGATGGTCGACAGCGTGGAGCTTCCCAGCATGCCGCAGGCCCGACCCAGCTCCACCTCCCTCACCAACGGAGGCGCGCTGTAAGTCCGGTCGCCGCGTCGGGACCCCGAGAAGCCTGACAGCAGGAGATCAAAAAATGAATAAATAGACGTAGATACGATTATTAGTCTGTTTTCACTGTTTTAAGTAGAAAGAATCCTTCCAGATTAACGTGCGCTCAGTTTTCACCGCTTTGTGAAACCGGAGAGTTGAAGCTGCGCCTGCTGTGCCTCACAGGCCGGCTCACGATCACGCCATCAAGCCGTCGTCCTCCTGGTTGAAGGACAAACACAAAGACGCTCCGCAGGCCACGAGCGGGAGGATGTTGTCCCGGGGCCCGTCGGAGGACCGGCCGGACGCCGCCGTCGCTCAGGTACGGAGACACGGGCGCTGTCTCTCTGCTGCTCCGCTCAAATAACAGGAAACACTTTGAATAACTGCCAGCTTTAATGACGTGTTTTTGCTGCCGTCTGTTTCCCGAAACACTTTTTTTTTTGTGTCGTGCTGCATTCAGGGACCCTCGATGCATTGATCAGACCGTCCTGGTACTTTAAGGGGTGCCTCATACTTGTCAGTGTGAACGTGGACAATACTGTTTATTATGAAATGTAATAAATCATTTTGTATTTGGAAAAGTAAGAAAATTAAATCATAAAGAAAACAAGCACTTCATTTGTGTTAAATTTAAAATATTAACAGATACTGAAAACAAACAGTCAAACTGATTCACGTCCGAGGATTTTATTTACACCAAACCAGACCTTCATTAGTAGAAAGAAACCTTTTCTCAACTCAACACTTCCTGCACAGATGTTGCAAATTAAAACCTGTTCTTGGTTTGAAGTAAAACATTTCATGGACTTTAATTTAAAAAGGTATGAATGGAAACAGGAAGCCGGCCGGTCCAACCTGTCTCAGTAGATTTGGACTTTATTGTTTGTTTTCTTGAATACTGAATTAACTGCCATTAATTTGAAAGGGTGTGATGTGAAACTCACTCAGTGATGCTAATGGACGTGTGTGTGTGTGTGTGTGTGTGTGTGTGTGTGTGTGTGTGTGTGTGTGTGTGTGTGTGTGTGTGTGTGTGTGTGTGTGTGTGTGTGTGTGTGTGTGTGTGTGTCCAGGAGTCAGTGGAGATGGGGAAGATGGAGACCAGCATCAGCAGTACGATCCCGGTCCTTGGATCGGGTCTGGAGAACCAGGGCCGAGCAGCTTCGATGCCTCGACTCAACACAGAGCTGCAGGTAAGAGCTCCTCTTCATCGCTCCTCTTCATCATGAAACTACTCGTTAATGTTATCAGAAAGTCGGGATGCAGAGATGCAGGTTCTGTCTCATGTGTCTCTTAGTCTGCACTGCCCCCTAAAGGCAGACGGCAGGAACTACAGACACAGTGAAGAAAAGTCAAACAGCTGCTATTCATAAGCTGTAAAACCATAAATATATCCTGAATATTGGGAGGATTCCTTCTGAAAATGACAGAAACAGTGATGTTTGGACAATCTAAAGCTAGGCTAGTTAGCTTTTAGCAGAGACTCTTTATATTACCCTCTACATTATCATCAGATTTACTCACTCCCGCTCACTTTAAACTGATTTTAGGCTTGAACTTGGACTGATTTTAGATGTGAACTTGGACTGATTTTAGACTTGGTTGAGGACTGATTTTAGACGTGGTTTAGGACTGATTTTAGACTTGGTTGAGGACTGATTTCAGACTTGGTTTAGGACTGATTTTAGACTTGGTTGAGGACTGATTTCAGACTTGGTTGAGGACTGATTTTAGACATGGTTGAGGACTGATTTCAGACTTGGTTGAGGACTGATTTTAGACGTGGTTGAGGACTGATTTCAGACTTGGTTGAGGACTGATTTTAGACGTGGTTGAGGACTGATTTCAGACTTGGTTGAGGACTGATTTCAGACTTGGTTGAGGACTGATTTTAGACTTGGTTTAGGACTGATTTCAGACTTGGTTGAGGACTGATTTTAGACATGGTTGAGGACTGATTTCAGACTTGGTTGAGGACTGATTTTAGACTTGGTTTAGGACTGATTTTAGACTTGGTTTAGGACTGATTTTAGACTTGGTTTAGGACTGATTTCAGACTTGGTTTAGGACTGATTTTAGACTTGGTTTAGGACTGATTTCAGACTTGGTTGAGGACTGATTTTAGGAGTGATCTAACCCTTGACTGTTTCATTTGAACTCTCGCTGTTGTTCTAAATGAACATCGTCTCTGATCTCGACGTGTCCAAACGTCCCGCCGTGTCTGAACGCAGCTCGACTCGGAGGACTCTCCGTCCGTCCCGCTCCGGCTCGGAAAAAAAGCTCTAAATGAATCTTTCACTGGATCCGAAGAAATATAAGAAGCACCTCATTTCCTGAGTGATGTTGATGTTGATCGATCGGTGCGTTTAAAGTGCATTCCTCTCGTAGCCCGTTGTTGATCCTGCTCTCACAGCGGAGGAGAGTCCTCGCTGATCTGATTAGACGCTGGCCGGCCGCCAGCTGTTTGTCCACGATTGTTTTTCTCCTGCTGCCGACCGAAAAGTTGATAGCGGCTCCAAATGGCTTCGGCCCCGAGATTCACCGGGCGGGGAAGACGGTAATTGGGTTAGAGAGAAAGTGGAGTTGGGGGGAGGATTAATGAAAGGATGTGAGGAACGGAGGAGGGAGGTGTGTGTGTGTGTGTGGGGGGGGGGGGGAGTCGCCGTGTTATTTTTCTCACCTTTTTTGAACACAGGGCAGGAAATTCTTCAGCTGATTCAATTAATGCTTTTGGCCTTTTGGAAACGAGCTGCTGCTGCTGCTGGCGTCTGACGGGAACTCCGTCGCTCCGCTTCATCTTCCACTCCTCCTTCCTCCTGCTCCTCCTCCTCCTCCTCCTCCCCACCGTCGCCCCGCTTTATCTTCCACGCTCCCTCAGATTGCTTTTCCTCCTCCTTAATTTGAGCTGAGCTTCTGGAGGATCAGGAGACGCCGTGTGATCGTCTCTCTCTGAGCTCCGTCTTTGTGCCACGGAGACACGGGACACCTCCGCCACTCCGGTCCTCCTCCTCCTCCTCCTCCTCCCCCCCCCCGCCGACGCTCCTCTGACCCCGACTCATCGGGGAACTCTAGATCCCGATTTTGCAGTTTCATCACCTTTTAATTCAGCGTCCGTTTTAATTGTCCAGATAAGAAGCCTGGCAGACGGAGCGGAGGGAATACAGGCCGGTCGTTCTCGGAGATATCGGAGTGCAGAATTATCTGCATGACGTCCTGCAGAGCTTCCTTCTGTTTTTAGTGGCGGCTGGTGGAGATGACGGACGATACAGTTGTGCAGAAGAAACAGTCGTGAAAGTACTCGAGTGTTTCTGCTTCGTGCAACTGTTTAATTTTTATTCTGACAATCAACAAACAGACGCTAGAAATCTGTTTTTAATTACTCAAACTACAAACAAAAAGTTTAACGGTCAAAATAATGATTTGCATTTCAAACAAATTTGCTCTTCCAGTTTTTTGTTTTGTTTTGGTCACAAAATTCTAATTTTTACTTATGAAACTTTTTGTTTGCGATTTGTGTTGTATGTAGTGGGCGGGGCCTAAACTCACAAAGGAGACGGGAGTAGTTGACTCACTTCCTTAAATCAACAGTTTAACCCATTACATGGTTATCAACACAATATCCCACCTAATTCACAGTAAATGTAATGTTTAATGATTTTTACCACTAACACTTGTGGTCTTTTACATTTATTGAAGTTTAATTAACACACAGCCTTAATTTGAAAATTCTAAATCATGAACATGCTTCTTCAAATATGGAAACTTCTTTTTGGCTGAAAGTTTATTGCCTAAATACCAACATGTAGAAATCATTAGTTTTCAACAGTTTTGTATCATTTCTGTCACGTAAACCTGAACCTGCTGCTGATCCTCTTCCTGTTTCCTGTTTCCTGTCCGTCCGTCTCCTGCGTCCCAGCGGAGCCACTCCCGTCACTCTGCTGGGATCCATCTGGCCGTACGTTCACACATCAAACTTTGTTTTACTGCTTTGACTTTGTGAAGAGAAGTTTACAGCTGTTAAGAAAACTAGAATATAAGATTTAGATGTTTATGAAGCATTTTTAGTTTCATTATGACGCAAAAAAAAAGGTTCATATTGAAGCAGAAACTCCTGAAACGTGAAGAGACGTTGGTGCAGGACAAACATGGGACGAGATGTGTTTTAGTTTCACGTCATGAAATGGAGATTAAACTCCAGAGACTCATGTCACATCGAATCTTTTTTAATAAGTCGATTCATTTACCAAAAGATCACGATGTTTTTTTATATCTCAGCTCATTTTTACTGAATCATCAAAAAACGTCGTCCTTCATCCTTTCACACACGATGAAGATGTGTTGAAGTCGCAGACGTTAAAAGCTCTTGTGCCCCTCAGACCGTCCCCGACAACAGCCCCATGTCGCGCTCGGCCTCCAGCGTGGCCTCACAGCGGCCCCCGGAGGTCAACCTGAGGGACTACACCCTGGAGAAGCCGATCAGCCAGGAGCGACCCCACCACCACCACCACCACCACCACCACCGCTGCCACCACCGCCGGGACCGGGACAAGAGGCAGCGGTCTCTGGACACGCCCCTCGGCGGTCAGCCCGCCTCCTCCGCAGGTCAGCGGACAAACACGGGCTGGTGTCACATAGACACCCAGTACATTCACCAGAAGCTCCGCCTCCCACCTGGTCACACTTCCTCCTCCTCCTCCTCCTCCTCCTCCTCCTCCTCCTCCTCCTCCTCCTCCTCAGGTGCACCAGGAGAGCCAGCGTCGGACCCGGCCGCCCCCAAAGAGCGAGGCCAGGAGCGCGGCCGCTCCCACGAGAGGAAGCATCATCACTCCTCGGCGGAGAAGCAGCGCTACTACTCCTGCGACCGCTACTGCAGCCGGGAACACTGCCACACCAAGTCGGCCACCGCCAGCTGCGCCGTCTCCCCCGGCGACGGGCCGGAGGCCGGCACCAAGCAGGTGGGAGGGCGGGTCGAGTAGAGGAGGAGGCTGCTGATAGACGGTCCCTCCAGGACGCCGCTGAGTTTGTTCGGGATTATTTAGATCAAAAATGTTCAATTTTTGCAGCGAATTTTCTAAAAAAAAAATTATTTGATTTGCAGAATTTCAAGTGAATTTTTTTTTTTTTAATTTTAAGAGATTACTTTTATTTATTTTTTTAAGCACTACCTGACAAAGGAATAAAAGCTCTAAAAGTGACAGCCTTCATCAGCCTTTCAAAATAAGAGCGTTCGATGCTGTTTTATTCATGTTAATTCAAGTTAACACAAACAAAGACACGTCTCTGACAAATGGGCGTGTCGATAAAACTCATTAACAATCACTTCCTTTGATAATAAACATTTAATTCAATCATTTTATTGATTTAGGAATTTAAAAAACAAAATAGCAATTGCTTGAATTTGCGTATAATGTTATATTATGTTAAAGATTGGTGTTTCCTGGCGGGACCGGATGAATCGCTGCTCCCTCAGTACCAGATAGTGTTTGTCTAGAAGATGACGCTCTGCATGCTCTGACCTTCTCCTCCGTCGCCACGGTTACAGCCTCTCATGGCCTCTCACTTCTTTCCCCACTTTTCTCTTTTCATCATCTCCATCTCATCTGTTTCCTTCATGACGTCGTCTCTCCCTGTTCTCCCTCATTGGTGTCATCCTGTCTCACATTTTACTGCCCCCCCTCCTCTCCTCCTCCTCCTCTCCTCTCCTCCTCCCCCTCCTCTTCTCCTCCTCTCCTCTTGTCCTCTTGTTCTCCTCCTGTCCTTCTCCTTCCCTTTCTTCTCCTGCCCCCTCCTCTCCTCTTCTCCTCTTGCCCCCCTCCTCTTCTCCTCTTCTTCTCCTGCCCCCCTCCTCTCCTCTTGCCTCTCCTCCTCCTCTCCTCCTCCCCCTCCTCTTCTCCTCCTCTTCTCCTGCCCCCCTCCTCTCCTCTTGCCCCCCTCCTCTTCTCCTCCTGTCCTTCTCCTTCCCTCCTCTTCTCCTGCCCCCTCCTCTCCTCTTGCCCCCCTCCTCTTGCCTCTCCTCCTCCTTCTCCTCCTCCTCCTCTCCTCTCCTCTCCTCCTCCTCCTCTTCTCCTCCTCTTCTCCTGCCCCCCTCCTCTCCTCTTGCCCCCTCCTCTTCTCCTCCTCTTCTCCTGCCCCCCTCCTCTCCTCCTGCCCCCCTCTTCTCCTCCTCCTCCTCCCCCTCCTCTCTCTCCCCCCTCCCCCTCGTTTCCCTTCTCGGACACGTTCTCCTCATCGTTCTCTCGTTTCAAATTGCTTGTCCACTCTTCATCCAGGGCAGTGGTTGGGTTAAAGGCGGCCCGGTGGCGCTGAGCTCCAGTTCTAGCACGCCGAGCCGCGGACGTCGGCAGCTCCCCCAGACCCCCCTCACCCCGCGGCCCGGGGTGGCCTACAAGACTGCCAACTCCTCCCCCGTGCACTTTGTGTCCAGCCGGGCCTCTCTGAGCCGCGGCCTGTCGGAGCACGACGCCCTCGGCCACGCCGGCTCCCGTCACTTCCCCTGCCCCGTCACCCGCATCTGCTCCGAGCCCTTCCTGGGCCGGGCCCGCGGCGAGGCCCCGGACGGCCCGTACGGCAGCCTCCGGGACCGGCTGGACGTCTTCCGGGACGCGGCGGCGCCGTCTCCCGGGCCCCGCGCCGGACGCTCACCTCGGATCGCGCCGCCTCGCGGGACGGGACTTCCGGCTCCGCAGCAGAACCTCGGCGTGCCCAACGGGTACCACTTCAGCTTCGGGGGCGGCTCCGGCGCCAGGGCACCCAGGTATTACCCGGAGGTGGAGGAGGACGAATGGTGCTAGCATGGCTTCAAAACCAACCTTTTTAATGCATTTTGGAGGAATCGTGATGAGTTTTATCATCTTCTTCGAAGGCTTTCGTTTACATCGTCACTGTGTGTGTTTAACGCTGTATTTTAATCCCGACTGGAAGAGCTGCGGTCCGGCAGGACGTCCGAACGGGGAAGAAAGCTTCGGAGGGTCCAAACCGAATGTGGACCAACAAAATGTCGTCTTTTTCAAAAGAAGCACGTCGATCAGGAAACTTTCCGTCAGCGTCTCGTCTCTCAGTGATCTTCAGCGTTTGGTTGACACCGTACTGAACATCAAACGGTGTCGTCCATGAACCAGCTGTTACACAGAAATCTGTTGCTTTTTACTGTTTCACTTTTTTTTCTGAGCAGTAAAAGTTGAATCACATTCCACATCCAGCAAAACGATTTGTCATATTTCTGATATGAACTCTGTTTCAGTCTCTGGTGTTTGTCAGAACAGCTGCTTCCTGCTGCTGCTGGAAACAAGGTGGACGAGTCGAAACCAAAACATTCAGCTGAAAGGAGCTAAAATGCAGATTAGTGGAATTCTCTGCAGGTTTGTCACAACTTTCACCTTATGTTTTTAATTACAAATACATAAAATATTTACTGGTGCAGCTTTTAATAGTAGATTACAACTATCGGTAAGTTTTATAACCTGTCGTAAACCTTTGACCCAGAAAGTAGTGATGTCATCAACCATCAGTGATGTCATCGTTGGTTCGTGAACGTTATGAATCCTCCAGTTCGGATTCTGTCCGTCACCATCTTTACTACTTCGGAGCGGTTTGGAAACAGGAAGTGACCATATTTGGACGAGTCACAACATGTTCCTGCAAATGTTTCACAATAAAAGCCCGAGGGCTTTTAATTTGAAACAATACTAGAAACAGTGTAATACACCAACTTTAACAGGGCAAACGGAAGCAGATCAAAAGGAGGTCTTGTCGTGAATCCATCAACGCACCTTAAATATCGTCATAGAAACTCTATTACGTTTGTTTTAATTGGCTCTCTGACAGGACATACTCACTTAAATCAATCACTTCAAAATATAAATTATTTTCAGCTGGATTAAGACGACTTTGAACATTTTATTTACTTATTTAGAGAAAAACAAAATGCCTACACATGCAAAAAGCTCCCTTTATCAGATGGTTAACAGACTCGTCACCTTATTCCACGTTAAGTAAACTCAGCCAGCAGCACAACACACGATATTAAAAGTTATTTATTTTAAGCTGAATGAGGCGCAGCTGAAGGTTTAAAGTTTGTTTTTGAGGGTCAGTGTGGAAGTTTTCAACAAGAAAAACGATCCACTGAGTCACGAGACGGAAAGCAGGTCGGTATCGTTGAGAGAAGTCGTGAATAAAAGCTCAGACATTCAGACGTGGTACAAACAGCCGTGTTGCTCTTTTAGTTCGGGACGCTGCCATTCCATGACGATGCCTAAATCCTGTACGACATTCCCTCGGTGTCGGCGGGACGTTTAAACGTGAAGAAGACGACGTGCATGGTAGCGAGAAAACATCGGACCGGAAAAGAAAAAACAAAAAACCTTCTCGTAGATGTTCTCTTTTCATTGTGTGCATTTTTTTTCTACGACATGACAACAACAACAACAACAACAACAAAAATCAAAACAAAAGGTGTGTTTTACGTGAACTGCTTCCGGTTTGCCATCGTTTTCAGGTCGTAACGTTTTTTCTTACAGACTTCTTTGCGATGTTTTCAGACGAAGTGCCTATCCTTTTAGATATTCAGTAGAAGAAGAAGAAGAAAAAAAAAGATGCAATTGTCAACTGTTTTCTAAACGCATCCACCTGAGTAGACGTCGGAGTCCTTCTATGTAGCTCTGCAGGAAACACGTTGTACAGGAAGCCTTATTCTGCGATCGGAGAGAGAGTCTGCAGTCACGCTTTAAAAGAGACGCGAACGTGACCTCACGATTATTTTTCTTTGTTTTATAAATCGTGTGTGTGTGTGTGTGTGTGTGTGTGTGTGTGTGTGTGTGTGTGTGTGTGTGTGTGTGTGTGTGTGTGTGTGTGTGTGTGTGTGTGTGTGTGTGTGTGTGTGTGTGTGTGTGTGTGTGTGTGTGTGTGTGTGTGTGTGTGTGTGTGTGTGTGTGTGTGTGTGTGTGTGTGTGTGTGTGTGTGTGTGTGTGTTTAGCATTTCTAGGTCCAGTGTTTTCGGTTCGTGGTGTTTTTTAATTTTTTTTAAATTTATTTTATCCTTTGATGGACAACTGGCAAAAAATGGATGTTGTAACTTCATGCCAAGATATTTCCAGCAGCTGCTGTTCTGAGGAAAATGTTACAGAGATGTAAGTTTTTCATGTTATTAAAGATCAGAAAGGAAAAAGGTAGGAAAGTGCTAAAAAAAAAAAAAAAAAGAGGCAACTTCTCCAGCTACATTTAGCAAAACACAAATTAACCCGATTATTATCTGCGTTCCCGTGCTGTATTTTGAAGCTGGTGCCATTATCGGTATTTTATTTTGAAAATTAAGCGAATTTGAGCAGAAATAAAAAATTTTTTTGCGAGAATCGATTAAATTCACTTACAGTAGCTACACAACCAAAACGCATTCATCACGTATTTATTCAAAACTAACATCGTAATAAAGATCAGAATTTCACTTTTTAATTCATGTATTTCTTTGTAAGGAAAAAAAAAAGACCAAGAAATGATTGAGCAGCGGCTGCTGATCAGTTCGCTTAAGATCAACAGCGCAAATGAGAGAATGTTTTTTCCCGAGATACGATCTGAACCGAACATTTTACAGTGTTTAAATCAACTAAGTAGAAGGAGACATCGTTTTCTAAAAACATCTTTGGTATTTCTGTCCCGACATGTTTTGTGATTTAATAATAACATATCATCTGTGATGAGCTAATATCGGTCACACGGCTGTAATGACGAACTGGGGAACGCAGATAATAACGTCACGTTACACGTCTGATTGAAACCGAGAAGGCCTTTTTCTTTGTTTTTGCTGGTGCTCGTTACAAACCCACGCAGGTAAATGTAGGAAATCTGATTTACTGTAGAACTGAAGCGCTGCGGCAGATTGAAGAAGTTTAAAATATGGAGAAAGTTCAAAAAGTAAAATCTCTAAAATACCAGAATACTCATCGTACACACAAAACAACAAAATATTTGTAATATGCAACTTTGCTGGACTGGATTGTCTCTTTCGTGAAAGCTGTGCTTTTTTTTTAACGTTCTCGAGAGACGTTAAAACCTCTGCAGCAGCTGGTTTAAAAGGTAGACAAGGTGTTTGTGGGCGGGGCCTCTTTTCTTTTTGAAACCGCAGTGACCCCTCACCACGGGGGGCCGAGCAGACACAAGCTAAAGACAAGCGAGTTAGGGCTATGCAACAAGACAAAAAACCATCTCGACCATCCATTCTGTAGCTTTACATGCTGGTCTCTTCAGATTCAGGCTTCAGCATGAGTGTGACCAAATGTTTTATAGGAAAAAAACGCTACGAAAAAACAACATGCAAACAAAAAAACAAACCAAAAAAAAAGACTTACAAATGCATAAAGGCACAAAGTGTAAACAAGAAACTGAATATTTAGGATTACAGCAACTTTATACGTATATTTGCATGCATAACATTTACCCAAAATGCTCAAAACTCGGGAGGAGGCGTGGCCTGTTATTAAAAAAAATAAAAATAAAGAAAAAGGTTTTCAAGAATCAACCTCGAACAGTCAAAACGTGAATCTCTTCGTCTGAGACGGCTTCATATTCTGCAAATACATTCATTGTTTTTTTAAACAATTCAAACTATGGCAAAAAATAAACAAATGAAAACCTTCTTTAACTATGCGGCCTCTGTCTCGCGTCGAAGGAAGCGTAACCACGCGCCCGAGTCCGGACCGATCGGCCATCAGACGTCAGAAGCGATCCGACCTCTTTTATTTCTGCGTAAACCACCGGCGGTGTTGATGTGGCTTTTCTTTTCTTTTCTTTTTTTCTTTCATAGAGAAAAATACGAAAACGTTTGCATGTTCCTAACGACGTATGTGCATGTAGAGAACGTAATACTTTTAGATACCATGTGTTCTTTTGATGTTGATTTTTAATATTTGATATAAACCGTGGGGGTTTGTTGAGAAGACAAATTTCTATAAAAAAACAACAACACAGTATTGACCACCGTCGATCGTTGCGCCCCCCCGTGCAGCGGAGCTGGAACATTCCTTTAGTCCTTTATTTATTTGGGTCTTGGGATTCAGTGAAATGTTTGTTTGCCTGATTTTATGTTTTCTTGGCCAGACTTTGAATTCTGCTGTTGTTTCTACATTTAACATTTTGTATGACGCAAAAGTTCCTTGAAATAAAAAAGAATGAAATGAAACTGTCTCGTTTACATTTTACTCGACTTTTCTTCTTTAAATCGTTCAAGATGCGTTTGAAAGCTCAGAGAAAAACATCCAGTAAGTGACTGTTGAAACTGCTCTCAGGGGCTAAAGAGTGAATTACAAAATACTCCAGATATTTCTGATATTCTCAACGTACATTTATTGAATTTAAGGGAACAACTATTTTAAGTATTCAACCAACAAAACGAGGTCAAAACCTTATACGGGGCTGGATTGTGCATGAAACGCTGAAGGGCTTTTATTTTGAAAAGGACACAGCAAATTGCGTCATCCAGATGATGACGGGTGACGTCAGACGTTTTCTCATAAGAGCTCCAGAGTTCAAACTGTTAAAATTGTGGCTAACAGAAAAAAAACAGGCAGAAGAAAGACAACAGGTGAGCTACCCAGAGTGCCTGCTGGGTAATGTAGTTTATTTAGGTCCACTATGAATATAATGTAATGAAAGGGGGCAGAAAAGAGTATGATGCGCAAGAAAAAGTCACGTGACACCAAAGAGTAAAACGTAGAATCCACTTTGAGCACCGCATTTAACCAAAACCGTCACGTTCAGACTTTTGTTTTGAAACTTCTCACCGGAAGTTCCCCCTCTTCTTAAAGTCTCGCCAGCTTGACTCGCGGCGAATAAAAGCGGAGACCAAGCGCATCACCTGAGATGGTGAGCACACCGGCGGAGCAGTCGGTAAACCAACGATGACCCGTTTACCGGAGAAAGGCACGTGAGCTCCCGTCGGCCTGTTCGTCCGGTGTCTGACGGTCCAGCCGCCAAACAGCGAGGCCATGTTTTCAGTGCGCAAAGTGCAGTTTCTGTTGGTTTACATCGACATACTGGGACGTGCTGTGGACGTGATGCCGTTACATGGAGACACATGGCGGACAGGTGAGACACCTCTATTAAAAAGATATATATTATAAAGTCAAATAAACCGGATGATATTAATTTATTACAGAAATAATGCAACGTGAAGTTCATGATAGTCTCCAAAACAGATCCAATACCACACTGAGCATATATTTCTATAAACTGCTCTGACCTGCATTTTTCAAAGAGTATCTTCCAGTTTTCTTTTACAATAAATACATGTATTATTTCCACGTCCTCATCTGAGCTGTTTATGTTCAATATTTCTCAGACATGTCCTCTGAACTCTTTAAAAGACGACTTGCAGCTGCAGCTCTGGACTTGTTCTTGGACTTGTAGTTCCCAGACTTCTCCACCGGGAGCCGCTGTTGCAGCAGTGAAACTCCCATGAAAGTTTAAAATGTGCATTATAAATAATGCAAAAGGCAAAGTTTAAAGGTTGTTGTTGTTGTTGTTGTTGTTGTTGTTGCATGGGTGACTTGATTAATCGGGGTTTTTTTTTTAAATCGCCAACTACTCTGATCAATTCATCATTTTGGGTTATTTTTCTTCTTTCTTTATTCCTCTATGATCAACAAACTGAATGTTGGTGGACTAAACAAAACATTTCAGGCTGCACCTTCAGTTTTGGGAAAACATTGGTCGACATTTATCATCATTTTCAGACAGTTTAAAGACCAAAAAAACCGACTTGATTAATGGAGAAAAGATCTGCTCGATTGATGGATAATTAAAATTATCGTTAGTTGCAGTCGTACTCTGAAACATAATGTTATTATACAGTAGTTCCCAAATCCACCCGTTTCTGTCCACATGTTGAAGAAGAGAATTCCCTCTGTGGTTAAGAACAGTTTCACGGCCTCCGTCTGGACACTCAAGGACTCTGAAAGCTGCTGTTGGTTTGTTTTGATGACGAGAGAAGAGGATGAAGAGCCGCTGATTGTACACGAGGAGTCATTTGTGTTGATGAAGCAGATTTTATTTTGGAAAGTCTTGGTGCTGAGACACTTTCAGCAGAGCTTCTAATGAGGAACTTTTATTTTGGAGAAATCACAGGAACTGTTACAAACGTGTAAAACTCCTGGAAATATTGTGGAGATCGGTTGAAATTGAAATTTGTTTGAAGTGAACATATTTGGATGAGCTAAGGGGGGGAGGAGCAAAGGGGGTGGATCAAACTGAGAACTGAAGCCCCACCCATATGCACGTTAATCACACCAGACACGCCCCCAAAACACAATATCTAATGAACGCTGGAGTTATTTCCAGAAGGAAACTGATCAGAAGGAGTTTATCTAATATGATGACTCGTGGAAAACATTTACTGACTTTGTATTTCAGGAGAGAACTTGATGCTTTTCTAATAAGAGTCTACTGGAGCCCCTAGTGGCCGTCGGTGGTATTGAGGACTAGAAGCCACCACCAGGACGTCCAGCTCTCTGAGTCTCTGCGGGTCATTAAAGCCTGAACAGATCGATCTCCTCTTGACAGAATTCCTCCTTTTGATGTGTGCCGGAGACGTTGTCCTTTTTTTTTTTTTTCATTTTTAAGCTCCGTCATATCTGATGTGATGTTTTAACGGAGACGCTGAGCAGAAAGCCGATCTGTGTTTCTTCTCTCGTGTCACATCAAAGCGCCGCGGCAGCCGTCCGAGTCCGGGCCGAGCCTTCGAGGAGCAGACGGGACGGTAATTAATGTCACTCACCTGTCATGGCTGAAGCCTCGCCGTAGGGCGGCGGCGGCGTCTCTGTGTACGAACGCCAGACTCATCACTGTCACAAATAACGTAACGAAGCCGAGACAGACGGGTCTGAAGGGAAATCTGGATTCATCCCCGACCGAGCAGAATTTATGGACTGAAGCAAAATAAGAAAAGTAAAATGTTCCATCACGAAGCCCCACGATGCTGAACGTCACGTATCAACAAGGCCAAAAAACAACAGCTGACAAAGTGCTAACTGCGCTACAAAACAGGGAAACTCGAGTTAACGACGCTAACGACCCTCCGACGCCTCAGAAGGTTCCCAGTGGAACTCGGTGTTGACAGTCTGACTCTGGGGAACAAATTCACGGTTGCGCAACTCCCGCCAACGTCAAAGAAAAAACCCACCTGGTGTCTCCTGACCCGACGCTACAGCAGATTCAGGGTAAGCAATAATAAAAATATAAAACAATTTACACAGTTTACACAAATAAAATAGAATAAAATGAAACAACAACAGCGCAATGCTCTTTTTTTTTTTTTTTATTGGCTATAAATGTCACCAGTTTTGCAGATGTTTCACGAAGCAGATTTTTGCCCCACGAAGCGGTCGGGGGTTCACCGGTTATCGCCGCTCATTCTGAACCGAAGGATCTCGTTACCGGTTGTCACGGCAACCCACCCAACCACTGTTGAGCAATTCGAGGCGTCTGAGGCGTCACTACGTTTGAAATCTTTCAGTGTGGATTTCGACTCGAAGGATTTTCTTTAAGATTTCGCCAGTTTCCGGCCGTCACGTGATCGATATCTGGGGAATCTGGACAAACGTGGATGTGAGCTGCAAATTTTACGGCCGCCGGAGGAAGTACGCAACCATCAGGAGGCAAATCCACTTCAACGATCAATGCGGTTTTTGTCGCTTTCGGTGGCAACTTCAAGAAGATCCCGTCGAGCCGTAAAAAGCAAAGAATCACGAGACGCCCCGAAATCCTTCAGGCGCTTTTAAAAGCGTCCCGGAGGAGAAGGAGGATCCTGGTGAACGTCGGAGACGGTCTGGTCTCACTTTTCAGAGTCAGAGTTCATCCATGTGTTCCAGGAATGTTCCTCTCACCTGAGATCAGTCAAATCATTTCAACTCCACCTCCAGACGAACTCTCCGTCAACGCTTCTTCGTCTGCAGCCGACGTGGAAGAACACGAGTCGGCTTTCCATCTCGGTCGTTTTCATTTCAGAAGTCGATTCTGCTCATTTTTCTTGCGTCGCTGCAGTTTGTAGTTTTTTTAAAATGTATTTCCGTTTTCTTTTGGTGGTGACGGAGGTCTGCAGCGGTGTTGAGTTACAGGAGTCGCCTCGTCACGGCTCATTATTCTTCTTCCAGGAGGGAAATATTTCAGGGCTCAGACTCGGTGAAGAATGTGGAGAATTTTGAAAGTGAAAGCTCGTCTACCTGAATGAGTGAATGTCGGTCATCGGGCTGAAGAAGCAGAAGTCACGCAGTCGCTGTCAATCAGAGTCTTCTTCATCTTCTTCATCTTCTTCATCTTCATCTTCATCTTCCTCTGCAGCTACGACGTCCTTCACCAACGTCATGCTGACTTGTGATCGATTTGTGGTGGATTTGGAAATTGCAATGTAACTTTGTAGATAGTTGAGAGTTTTTTGCAGAAAATAATTGTTCAATTTCTTTAATTTACATTTTTTTAAATAAAAAATTTTAAGCACTAACTGATAAAGGAATAAATATGTAATCACTTCCTTTGATAATAATCCTGCTGCACATTACAGAAATATTTTTGTTTTAAAATATTTTTATTTATTTATTGAACTTAGAAAATGGCTAAAAGTAAAACACTTTTTATAAAAAAAAAAAAGGAACACAGCTTTCATCAGCCTTTCAAAATAAGAGCTTTAGATGCTGTTTAATTCATGTTCATTCAACACATAGACCTGCTGGATGAAACAAACAAAGACACGTCTCTGACAACTGGACGTGAGGAGAAAACTCATTTAACATCCAGTAATATACATCCTTCGATAATAAGCATTAAAAAAAATAATCTAAAATTCTAATGTTAATACCACATTAAACAGGTCACTTCCTGTTTCTCCTCTTGTTCCTGTTCCTCTGGTGAACAGAGTTTTATTTGGTGATGAAAACAGAAGCAGAAACATTCTGGTTGGAAAAGTTCCCACAAAGTGTCGAGCAGCTGAAATCCTGTATCAGGCAAGAACGGGACCACATTTCACTTTCAAAACTCCAGCAACTGCTCTGGAAACGGGGCTGTAAACCGATCCAACGTCGGCCGATGGTACGAATGTGAAATATGAAAAATCGTCTGCAGAGACGGGAGTTTTCTGGGTTTTTTACTCTCCGTGAACCTGTCAGCGTTTGGCTCGGCCGCCCGGGACGGAGTTAAAGTCCAAATCTCGTCTCCTCTCAACAGATGGAGTCAAGATGGCCGTCCGTCTTCCTCCTGCAGGAGCTCATCGTCTCCTCACTTACTTCAGAAAGTCTTTTTCTTCTGCTGCATCGGCGGCTTTGGTTTGTGGTGAGTTTGGTTACAGAGCGACTCACTAAAAAACCTGCAGGTATAACATGCACCCCCCCATGAAGAAATGCCTCCCACACACACACACACACACACACACACACACACACACACACACACACACACACACACACACACACACACACACACACTGATAACCTGCAGCTTCACCTGTAGCAGCCCGGTCGTCAAATGTTCTTCTTTTGTTGCTCTAATGGCGGTTAGTAAAAAAAGCTTTTAGGTGCATTACCGCCACCTTGTGTCAGAACCGAAGACAAGAGAAAATATATTATTTTTAAATAAAATAAGATTGTCACGTAGCCGTTTTGTTTTTTTCGATGATTTACTAACTTTTTAAAATCATGAACCGGAGATGTACCTGCATCTGTTTGGAGCGGTGGTTGTTCACGTCCTCAGAAATTAACGCAACACGTTAGAGGAGCGGGGAGGGCGGAGTCAAGGTCACATGACGGATTATTTTCAGATGGACCTCCGGAAAACTAATAAGAAGGAGTGACTTTAGCTAACAACACCGAGATAACTGATGGAGACATTTTATTCACTTTGGATTTGATGAGAAGTTCTTGGAGATCTTTGTTGCTTCACATTTAGCGTCTCTGGTGAAAACTTTACGACTTTCTTTAAAGCAGGACGGTCTTTTCCCCGTCGGTCCGCCGTCATGTGTTTCCTTTATCCACGGCTGTTACAGTGCTGCTGAGCTCGTTCACGGAGATTATGATTGAAGGCTGTTTTAAGACTTCATCACCCCCTCTCCCCTCCTCCTCCTCCTCCTCCTCCTCACCTCGCTGGGTGTTGGATTTCACTGCCATTCCAGGGTAGATGACTGCATCGGCTCCGCGGGGGCATTTAGCACAAGTTCAAGGGTTCGGTCATTGGAGGGGGTGGGGGGGGACGGGGGGGGGGCTACTATTCAGGCTACTGAATGTGTACGTGGTTTCTAAACACTTACAGTCCTCACAGTAATAATGCTGTTGATTACATCCCAGTATAGGAGGCTTTTTGGAGCCGACCTCTAGTGGCACTCGCTGGTATTGCAGCTGAAGACACTTCTGGATCAGAACCATTTTACAGACCTGAAGCTACGAACTCTTTTAGAAACAGTCTGAATTATCAGAATAAGCTGAAAACCTCTGGGGCTGAAAAATGAAGTGCCAAAACCTGCAGTTCCTGAAACGACCACTAGGACTCCAGCAGCGAGTCGCAGACCTCCACGTTAAAACTTCACAGCAGAAATAAACACGTTTACAGCCCGGTAGAAAAAAACACTTTTGTTTTCTGTATTAATTTCCTCGTTCGACTTGGACAACCGTACGAAGTTT
Organism: Brachyistius frenatus; assembly: GCF_029030835.1. Lineage (NCBI taxonomy): Eukaryota > Metazoa > Chordata > Actinopteri > Embiotocidae > Brachyistius > Brachyistius frenatus. The sequence goes on along the minus strand of NW_027210830.1, from coordinate 290,974 downwards.
AAAGGGCGGGGCTTGTTTGAGTGACAGGTGAGTGAGTTTACGTCATCGGTCGTTACCACTTCTCCGTGTTGTTTTTGGTTTCTCAACAGAGAAAGTGGACTTGTTGCAGTTTTTCTCCCCGATGGTCAACGACAGCGACGCGTCCTCGTCGGCGGACGGTCGGCGCTGTCCGTCTCTTCACGTCGGCCTCTACACCGGCCGGGTGATGGCCGCACGGCGGGCGTTTGGACCGCGGTACTTTCCTTTTCACTGATAAACGCCGACACGTCTTTTCTTCTGCGAGAATCCGACTCTTGAAGGAATAGTTCAACCTTTCGGGAAATCTGACACTCAGCTTTCTTTCTGAGAGATTAAATGATTTGTTGATTTTTGTTTGTGTTTTACTTTGAGTGAGTCAGGATGTGGTTAGCTTAGCTTAGCATACAGACTGGAAGCAGGGGGAAACGGCTAGCCTGGCTCTGTCCAAAGATAAAACACATCTCCCAACTCAAATTAAACAATAAAAACAACTTGTGGATTGAAAGAAATCATTTGGAAAATTAAGTTATTGTTATTTTTTTTTATTTTTTTTTCTAAAAGCCCAAAAAAAACCTGTCTAACATTAGAGGAGATCAAATATTTGGGTTTTTGGCAAAAGAAGGAATTGTTAGAAAGACATTTAATTGATGAACAAATTAGATAAGATAGTTGACGGTGAAAAGAAGTTATTCACTGTTTTGAAAGTGTATTTTTGAGCCCAAGGCGGAGACACGCTAGCTGTTTCCCCCTGCTTCCAGTGTCTATGCTAAGCTAGGCTAACCACGTCCTGACTCCAGCTCTGTGTGTGTGTGTGTGTGTGTGTGTGTGTGTGTGTGTGTGTGTGTGTGTGTGTGTGTGTGTGTGTGTGTGTGTGTGTGTGTGTGTGTGTGTGCAGGTTTTCCGATGACTTCAGCTTGCTGCTGGAGCTGCAGAGCTCCCAGAAGGAGGAGAGCAGCGTTGTGACTCTGCTGAACTCGCAGCATCACGTCCACCTGCAGCTCCGCGTCGGCCCTCGTTCGCTCACCTTCATCTCCACGCAGCACCGAGAATACGAGTAAACAAACCTCCCGACCACAACGTTAAATCGATATGTACAAATACACAAGTTCCCTCGCTGACGTCCCGTCTGTCCTCGTTGAAACCAAGGTTCTCCGTGGCGTCTCTGTGGGACGGCCGGTGGCACCGGGTGTCTCTGGGAGTGTCTCCGCTCTGGTTGGAGGTGTACGTGGACTGTTCATTGGTCGAGAGGGTGAACTGGGCGTATCCCTGGCAGGACGTCTCCGTCGACGGCCTGCTGATGGTCGGAGGAAGTCTGGAGGGCTTCGAGACGCCGTTTAATGTACGTCGAGCTGCTTAATGTCACCTGCTTGTTAGTTTTTATTATTATTATTATTATTTTTATTATTATTATTATTATTGTTATTATTATTGTTGTTGTTATTATTATTATTATTATTGTTGTTGTTATTATTATCCAGCCGGTTGATTCGATCTCTCAGATCTCAGCTGCAGGTTTCTGTTTGTTTGTTTACCCTCGATATATCCGTGGATGACCTTTGACCTCGTCTTCCTCTCGGTGTCCTCAGGGTGCTGTGAGACAGATGACCTTCGTGATGGGGGACCCGGAGGCTGCCAGAGACCACTGCACCCTCCACCGGCCGGCCTGCGGACCGCCGACCCCCAATGCACTCTGGGTAGGAGAGTCACCACAAACTTCTCCAAGAGTTTAGTGGAGTCAGGTTTTAGTGAGCCGGACACGTGTTGCATGTTAAACGCTTCACGGAGGAGAAGAAGACACGAACATGAAGAATAAATCCCACCTGAGGAAACATTGTGGTAAACACCGGCTCTCCATCTTCTCATCCCGCCGGGAGGAACCGAGACACGAGGAAGACGAGAGAGTGAGGAAAGCTAAATGAAACTCACCCGTGGGAATTTATCACACTGGGAATTTAAGACGAGATACTGTTGGTTCCATGAATGTAGGAAATGTAGGATCCAAACACACAAACAGCCAGGAACGCTTCAGTCGTCATGTTTTCTCTTTTTTATCTCCGAAATTAAATACAAAACTTTCTCTGCCGGCATTATTTTCATGTCGAAGAGAATTTTTACCGAAACTGATGTAAATCACAGTTTATAATCCCGCTGATAAATATTGTATTCATGTTATTTGACCTGATTTGTGAGCAGCCGTTTTTGTTTCCAGCTCAGAGTGAGAGTCTCTGCTGTGTTTGTGTCCTCTGATCTCTGCGTGTCTCACCGTGGGCGGAGCCTCAACCTCGACCGTCCACTCGTCAATTCATCGCGTCGTTCACCCGGACAGGTTCAATAAATAAACATAAAAAATGATGAAATTGATCCACAGTTGGAGACTCCTGATCGACAACATGTCCGATCACCTCGATTCATATTACGTGGAGAAAAACAACGTCTGAATAATTTGAGACGTAACTGATCAAAATAATGCGCAAAACTCGGAAAAAAAACCATAAGATCCAAGTCGCAGTGAAGAGTGTCGGTTCGGGATGAAACTTCCTCTTTGAACTCTTTCTAGTTAGTTTCCTCTTATTCTCCTCATCGTAAACGAGTCATCGAGTTTTAGAGCGAACGCTCGTCTTCCTGCAGAGAAGGAGTCCGTACATGTGGTGAGTCCACAGTGAGGTGAAAGACTGAGTCCTGCTCTGCTGTCTGATGGGGTGTGTGTGTGTGTGTGTGTGTGTGTGTGTGTGTGTGTGTGTGTGTGTGTGTGTGTGTGTGTGTGTGTGTGTGTGTGTGTGTGTGTGTGTGTGTGTGTGTGTGTGTGTGTGTGATGCTTCGGGATGAACGGCCTCGACTGTTCTGGGACGTTAATTATAACAGAAGTAAAAACACGTTTGCTTGATTTGTAGTTTTTCAGTATGAAGCATTTGACTTTATGTTTCGGACCGTTTTTCATTAAACGGCTCGGAAACAAGGACTCATCATCTCAGTGTGTGTGTGTGTGTGTGTGTGTGTGTGTGTGTGTGTGTGTGTGTGTGTGTGTGTGTGTGTGTGTGTGTGTGTGTGTGTTTAAGGATGTGTTGGCTCTGATAAACGCCCCCTCAGGGAGGATTATGGTTTTTCTCCCTGTGTTCATTCATCGTTGCCTCCTCCGTGCCGCCGCCGTTCCGCCCTTAAAAAATTAAACCGGCCAAGTTTCCGCGCCCCAACAGAGGATGTAGTTTCCAGGGTGGTGGGAGCCCGAAAGGTCAGATGGCTGTGTGGGTTTGGGAAAAAGTGGATGATTAAAGATCTGCCTGCACACATCTATATTTATCTTCACTATACAGTTTGTACAGGGTTTTTTTTTTTTCATTTAAAGGAGTTTTTTATTTTTTATTTGTGGTGCTCATAATTGTTTAAGTAGTGGTTCCTTTGAACTGATTTCTAAACAAATACAACTCATTAAAACTGATTATAGTTGTACAATTTTTCCCATTGATGTTGTGGTTGTTATTAGAAGATAATTCTAGTGTGTTTCAAACTTGATGTGACTTTTGCGGCTCGTTCTAGCTTTACACTTTCGGTGTAGAGATGTCGAGAAAAAAGTCCAAAAAAACAAAGATTTTTTTGCTTAAATGATTTGAAACGGATTTTTTTTTTTTTTTAAGTTTGACTGAAAGTAAACAGAAATTTGGTGCCTGGAACTGGATCTTCATCAGGGACAGTTTATATACAGTCCATAGACTTTATATAAAAGTGGACGTAGCATCAGGGTCTGAAAAGTGTAGCTAGTGTCTTCAGCTGCAATACCAGCGAGTGCCACTAGAGGTCGGCTCCAAAAAGCCTCCGGCTCCATAGACTCCCATTCAACTTCTCTCATCAAATCCAAAGTGAATAAAATGTGTCCATCAGTTATCTCGGTGTTGTTAGCTAAAGTCACTCCTTCTTCTTAGTTTTCTGGAGGTCCATCTGAAAATAATCCCTCATTCATTAGAAAAGAAGATTCAAGAAGACCTGGTTTTGGGGGCGTGTCTGTTTGATTGGTTTCGAGTCCGATTCACTCTCTCTAGTTGAGGAACATTGTGAATTTCTTCTTATTGTAAATCTGTTTTTAGCTGTTGAAGGCAAACGTCTCCAAACGGTCCAACAGGCAGCTGTTGGACTTTTAACTGGACGTAACAGGTTTACAGTTAAGTTCATTAAAACTGGTGCTGCTCATCTCTTCCTTCCTTAAACACTCAGTCAGGCTTCAAGGTCTGCTGATTAAAAATGACTGTCTGATTTTGAAGGATCTAATGATACAACTAGAACCTACTATTCATTTTTGTGTGATCATTTTGGGATGAGCTGGGGAGGAAGGAGGGCGGGTCTCAAGGTGAAACATGTCCGAACCCTGAGATGATGTATTGGGGGGGTTGCAGGAGACGCTCTTGGCTTCGCTGCACGTCGAGGCAAATGGATGTTAAACATCAGGCCTCCAGATGTAGCATTTTATTACACCCAGTTATCCAGAGCTGGATGTGGGATAACTTTAATCATAATTGGAGCCTTATTAATTACAGATTGTGAACAAAGCTGTCATTCATTCAGATGTGCTCAGCCTGTTTCCCACAGATCTTTTTTCTCTTCAGTCTTTTTTTCATCCTGACTATTTTTGTTGAGTTGAAACACACTCGGTCGCGTCCAGCTTTCAGAATCTGGAGCTTCTTTTGCAGCAACATCCAGATTTGAAGCATCGTCTGTTGTCACGGCAACAACTCTGCGTTCCATCAGAACCCGATATATCGGTCAAAGTCCTCACTACAGATATGAGTGTGGACAGCTGTGGATGTAAGCTGGTTGGTGGAACCGTGAACTGGGAATTGTAGTTTTTTTCTTTTCTATAATAGTTTTTTCATAATTGATTAATTGACTACTGGTGTGTTTCGGCCAGACGTTGAGAAGCAAGACTTCGGCAAATCACAGACCAACAAGCCAATAACTAACAAGGAGCCGGCTGTAACCGAGCCCTCCATTAGAAGCAGCAGGGACGTGGAGACGGGCCAACTCACTTCAACACAGTTTTTCATGAATTCTGGATTGATGACTTAACATGAAGGTAAATCCACCTGAATCCACTTCCCTCATCTTGGCTGAGGCTGTGCTATAAATATCTCAGGCATAAATTCAGTCCAGTCTGGGCTTCTGACTCGTGGTCGAGTTTAAGGTTAAGGTTAAAAGATGCTGAAAATGTGTTTTTTTTTAATGCCAAAGTAAGAAAAAAAAGAATAAATGGGAAATATAAGGAAAAATAAGACAAAGATAAATGTAGTTGAATACATTAAAACAGCAGCAGAGATAAATCCTTTAAGTGAGTAGAAATGTTGAGTATGAGGTTGTGATCGTGCAGAAAGGCTGATTGACATGTTGAGTGTGTGATGAGAAGTGCTGCTACCAACAAGTCTAACATCTGAAGTGAGCAGCCTCTGACTCCGACTGTCCTTCTCACGGCGACGTAAAGCCGGCCTGAGAACCCTCGCCCGGCCGCCGCGCCGTAATTTAAACCACATGTGGTCTATGGGCCTTCGTACCGCTGCTGTTATCCCGCTCATCTAACGGCTGTCATGGTTAGACTGTGTATATTTGCGATGGGAGTCGAAGGCGGTTTATTTGCAGAGGGATTTTCGCTCTTTAACACAACATCTGTCTGAGCAGTGAGACTCTGACTGGAGCTGATGTCTCACCTCTAATCCTTCAGTTGAAACCTTCTCCTCTCGTGGTGCTTTGATTTCAGCTGCTGTAGGTCTGATTCATCTAAATGAACCCACTCGGTGAGATCATTAGAAGATTGTTGCACCGGTTTTTACGCCTCCAATTATATAAAAGACTTATGGAGAACCACTCTGACAATATATTATCATGGAAGATGATCTAATTATCTTTGACAGCAACTGATGTGGTGAAACTCGGAGAGAACATGAAGCTTCAGTCTGTCCCACATGTGCAGTCTTTAAATACTACAGACTGGATATAAAAGTGTTCGTAGCTTCAGGTCTGAAAAATGGTTCCGATCCAGAAGTGTCTTCAGCTGCAATACCAGCGAGTGCCACTAGAGGTCGGCTCCAAAAAGCCTCCGGCTCCATAGACTCCCATTCAACTTCTCTTATCAAATCCAAAGTGAATAAAATGTGTCCATCAGTTATCTCGGTGTTGTTAGCTAAAGTCACTCCTTCTTCTTAGTTTTCTGGAGGTCCATCTGAAAATAATCCCTCATTCATTAGAAAAGAAGATTCAAGAAGACCTGTTTTTGGGGGCGTGTCTGTTTGATTGACAGGCCTGTGGTGCAGTCAGGTTACAGCTATCGGTGGGTAGGACGTAGTATCGTCAGGTTTCCAGTCCAATAGGATTAAACTGAGACGTGTAAACCTGAAGGACATAGCAGGAACCAAAAATCTGAGAGCGTGTTAAAAAAAATCTGATATATTTTTTTATGTAAACCTGGAAAGAATCAGAAAGTTTGAAGAGTTAAAAACAATTTTTTTTTAAAGAAATATTTCTGATTTCAAGGTTTTTCCTGCCATTATAATACGTTTTTTCGCAGCACTGTAGCCACTATAACTGCACTTTGAGCTTGGTTTTACTAATGTTTGGTGATTTCTTTTTTTATTTGGCTGTGAATGCATGTTTAAATAAATATTATAATGACAATAGTCCAAAAGAAGTGTCCTGCTGACCACCACAGCATCTACGCCCGACAGAAACCTGAGAAAACCCGTGATTGTGTTTTGTGCATTTGTCATCCTCATCAGTGTGTTTCTCTCTGGCTCAGATTCCAGGTGTCTTCACCTGCATCTCTGCATCTCTTCACCTTTTGTGGAAGATGTGACACTAAGATTGTAGTTTTAAAACGATTCTTGTACTTCCCGGAGATAACAGCGTCCTCCGTCCTCCGTCCTCCTCCGGGCCGGGTGAACAGTTGGTGGGTGTGGTAGCGAGCTGTGTGGTGAGTCGGGCGGCAGACCTCTGGGTGTGTCTCTGCTGGAGGAGGAGGAGGAGGAGGAGGAGGAAGGAAAAAAAAAAGCCCTGACAGCACCAGTCCGCTGCACATGTGGGCTCTGCACTCTGTTTGACTGCAGCCGCGGTGAGTGGAGGGACATGCTGCAGACATGTGGATCGTGTTAACCTGCCTGCTGGGCTGCTTTTGGCTGCAGCACTCTCTCCACATTGGACTGACTGACGGACAGCAGACAGATGTGGTATGTGCTGTGATGGATGAACAGAAACCAGGATGCTATGAATGAATGAATGAGAGACTGGCCATCCTCTCCGGGATGTTTCCTCTGGTTGCTGCTGCTGCCGATGGCTCCAGATCTCCTCTCTGGGGTTTTGGTGCTTTGATTCTGCAGCCGGTGTAGTAAACTGCCCTTTCATTCGCCGAGGCCTGTTTGAGTCGATCCATATGAAGCCCGCCGCTCTGCGCCAGCACACGTGTGCGTCCGTAAAGCCGTCGATCAGACGCTCTGTGATGATCTTAAACTGCGTGCACGGAGCTTCGAGCGAAAACAACACATCACAGCAAAACGTGAAATAGACACGCTTTACCCTCTCTAGGCGTGACAGTTTCACGTTTTACAAGTGTGAAACTTGTGTAAAAGTAATATAACAAAGGATCATGTGACCCGGTACAAAGGAGATATTTCGGCATTGATAATCGGTGGCATCAATCAAGAGACCGCCGTGCGGGAGGTGACATCGTTCTTGAGTTGTTTTATGTTCCCAGACACCCAGCCAGGTTTAAGTTGTTGTTGTTACTCCAACCCTGTTTATTTGATCACAAATCCTAACCATGTGTTTTTCTGTAAATCACATGGCTGGCAGCATGCAGTAGGTTTCATTTCAAACGTGAAACTATCACGCCTAGAGAAGCCAAAGCGTGTCTATTTCACGTTTTGCTGTGATGTAAGGGTTCGTAGACCTCCGACGCTGCTGACGCCGCCCGACCTCCCTCTTCTTACGCAACCCTCCCACCAGCTGAACCTGCTCGTTCTGGTCGTCTCCAGACGACGGAGTGTGTTGGCTCAGCTGTGCGTCCTCAGATCGTTTCTTCACCGGCAGATAAAGATGACTCGATGGATTGTGGCTCATACCTCTGTCTCTGGATACAGATCACACTCTGTTCGGGTCCGGCTGATGTCTCCAGATGATGAGGGGCAGTTTTTGTGTCAACTTTCTCTCTGAGCTGTGTACAGTTATTTTCAGAGAGTTCCCCGACCTCCCCAAACTTCTGTTGTTGCATCAATTCGATTGATAGAAAATTGACTTTGAGATGAGGCCGTGTTAACATCAGGAACCACACGATGAACCTGCAACGATAACAAGGCTGAAATATAGTCTTTGGTTGCACGAGCTGAATGTGATATTCGTGAACTGCCGACATCAAAGACTCTGTTACGGTGAGCTGAACTCATCCACACGTTCACCTCCATAATCGATCGTTGATCAGAGCCACGCTTTGTAATGTCCCTGCAAAACATCTCCAAAACATGAGTCACAAACTGGACGCACAGTGACACAGTTGACCGTTATAGAGTCAAATATGACCAGCTGACGGAGAGCCAAGAAGACTCTATTTATGTTTTTTATTAGCAGTAAATTCCAATAAAATCAGAAAAAAATATGACACACATTTTAGTACTTTTTTCATTTAGAGTAAAAACAAAAATTGCAGTGTAGTTGTAGAGAACATTTGCTGAGGCTGGTTAACAGCTGGTTACAGTGGTGTCACGATAAAAGTAAGAATTACCTTTTTCTAAATCTTCAGGTTGTAAGAAATAATAGATTTTTGTATTACAGCTCAAAATTTAGGTTGAGAGCAAATATAATAATTTAGTGGGACAATCTGGGAAAGTAGATCATTTATATTTGTTTAAATGGAGTTTTTCTGGAGCCAGAAGTGACCATATTTGGACGAGTCTAGGGGACACTATGCCCTACCCACCTAAACCAGACACGCCCCTAAACAGGAGGGGGACCACCAGAACACTGATCAGAAGGAGGGAATTTATCTAATGACATCATGATGACTTGTGGAAAACATTTACTGACTTGACTTTTTGCTTTTTCAATGGGAGTCTATTGGAGCTCCTAGTGGCCCTCAGTGGTATTACACTTTAAGGCACTTCTGCATCGGAGACTACGACCAGTTTTATATACAGTTTATGGTTTTAGCAACATAATGGTGTCATAAACTGTGAGACGCCTTCCTCAGGGGGCGTTAAAGGGACGGAGGGAAGCAAAAATGAAGGTTTTAGTTTTTGTAGTCGTAGTTTGGTGGTTTGTAAGTTGGAGCTGTGGCAGCGGCTGCGACACTCATGGAGGATATATAAAGTATATAATATATGATATTGTGATTTATGAATTATTTATGGATAGTATTACCAATCTAATGAAAGTGTGATAATGCCTGAAGCCAGTCAGATCCCGTGTCTCTGGGGAACCTCTGCAGCTTCGGTGTGGTCCGTACGCCCGTGTTGGTTTAAGCTTTGCTTTGTTTTGGGTTCTTGGTTATTTTATGCGGCGGTCTACGTCCGTCGGAGCGACGGTGATGAGCAGCACGGCGAAAGATTAGCTGGACAAATAGGCTCAGGTGCAGAGCGATCGAGTGTCCGCCGGGCCGGGAGAGCAGCAGCAACAATGGCAGCTTGTCCGGGATAAAGGGGCATTGTGTGCCGCTGGAGACGGGGAATGTGTTCCTCGTGCGTTCGGTCTCGTCTTCATGCCGTCGCTATCTTCTCATTTTGGTATCGGGTATCTTTGAAGTCTATCAGCTGCAGACTTCTATTAGTGTCCCACTTCAAAAAGTCTCACAGCTGCCAGATGCTGGAGTTTTTATCAGCACACATGCATGGGGCCTCCTTTCTGCATTATACTGCAATTATAGCTTCACCACAGAAATCAAATCAAGCATTGGTATTATTTTTCCTCATGGGGTGTCCAAAATAGAAGTGTTCATTACCTGGAGAGCAGGAATGAGTTTAGTACATTTTATATGAGGTGCAGTCTAAAACACGGTTGATGCACAACAAACAGCTCATTTAGATGTTTTTTTTTAAACAAAAAACACCAAACTCTAGTTAACAGGTAACAAGGCTAACAACAACCTAACATAGAGCTCATTTCGCTAAAAAACAACTAAACTCAAGTTAACAACGAGTTAACAACCCAAACAGACAGCTGATTTCGCCAAGAACATGCTAAATTCAAGTTAAAACAATCCTCAGATGCCTCAGAAGGTTCCCAGTGGAACTCGGTGTTGACAGTCTGACTCTGGGGGGCGAAGTCATGGTGATACAACTCCCACCAACATCAAAGAAAACACCCACCTGGTGTCTCCTCACCTGACGCTCCTTCTTCTTCAGTCTTTGGACAGTGAAGCTCCGCCCCTCTTTGAAACGCTGAACGTCACTCAGAACACCTCGCCCGACTCGTTGCTTCATCGCCGTAGACCTTCTGAAACGTTTCAAGAGTCTTCGTTGATGATTTCCAGAGTTTGACTCGGTGGAAATCACTGCATGGGCTCAGGAACACTAAATATATTGTGATCATCACAACCAATTGACTACATTTTCTTTTCTGTCTTTCTCTCTCAGCACCACCATCACCATCCAGACGCTGTCGACCCGAGCCGTGGCTTCGTACTTGTGGATGAACCTCTCGTCGTTTCGTCCACTAACGATGAAGACATAAGAGTTCGTGAGGTCGAATCCTCTCCGAGAATCCAGATGCTCGATGAAAATATCATCCAGAACGGTGCAGCGGATGCTTTATACAGCGTCCTCGACTCACCTGATTCTGAGGTGAAATCTCACGACGTTACTTCACTGATGAACGAGAACGTGATCCCGTCGATGACATCAGAGGGAAGCTGGGAGACAAACAGCCTTCAGCCTCCTTTGAGAAACGCCGAGGAGGTGCCTTTCAGTCAACAACATACCGAGTTATCGGCGTCTGCATCTGCTGCTGGATCAGGAAACATCGTCTACGGATCCGACCAGAAACTCTACCGAATCCACAAAGGCTCATCTGGTCCCGTCGGACCTCAGGGAAGAAGAGTGAGTATCGTGGAATTAGATAGCTTGTCCAGGAACCTTTTTTTTTTTTTTTTTTTTTCATACAATTAACTTCTGAAACCATTCTGGAAGATATTTTACCACAAATTAGAAAAACAGTTTTTCTGCATTTATGGATGAGATTCTCTTAAAATATGTTCAGAGGTTCATCTGGTTTACAATCAGTATCACCAAAGCGTCAGTGTCACATTTTGCTTCGGCCAGGCATGAAAAGTGCGACGCCTCAAGTTCGGGCACCAGAAACCACGTGGATAGGATTCAGAAAAGATCATGTTTGAGATGTGTGACCAAATGTGGTCGGGTTTAGGTGCCGAGCTTCCTTTGGGTGAGGAAAAGGAATATTTTGTAATGTTATGTACGTTACCTAATGTACATAACAAGATAAATATCCTATGAAAGTTATTGAGATTAGGTTAGTTTACTTTTGTTTGGTTGACTCCAACACCTCCAACCTCCACTTTACTCCAACTTTATCCGTCTATGTACTTCACCTTTCAAAAAACGAGTTTTCAGAAGACTCACGATCAAGAACTGTTGATTTACAAAGAAAAAAATTCTCTAAATGGTTCTTTGGCAACTGTTTAAGTCAAATTAAGACTCTTCCGTCCAACAAGGTGATAAAAAGGCCCTGAGAAGCAGCTAAAGTTGATCTTATGCAAATGGAATCACAAGGAAGCCGCTGCTGCTTCAGTGAAACCTCGAGAACAAATATAGCTGTTGTCACTGGTGCCACCAAAACATCAGCAGTTTATGTAATCCCCCAAATTACCTCCCTTTAACGGGTCCATGTTTGGGTTGTAAGTGGAGGTTCTGCTTATTCTGCGGCTGCAACTGACCCACGTGAAATTGACTCATACTGGTTTATATTGAACTTGTAAAATTACAGGGTGGTCAGATCGCCTTCAAAACCACGCAGCATTAACGAGGTCTCGGGGAGACCACAGTGACATTTTCCTTTGTAAGATCATCACTCTGTAGATGATGCCAGACTCTTGCTGCCAATAAAGCTGTATACATGTTATAAAAAGCTCAACGGCATCTTGTTCTTGCAGGGATGTGCTGGGAGAGAAGGTTATGTCGGATTTAAAGGTGACAAGGTAAGTTTTTTTTTTTTTTTTTTTTTTTTTGGAAGTAGATAATGTTAATATGGTCAGAGGAGCTGATGTGTTCCCTCTTCCAACCACAGACTGAGTATAAAAAGTGTTTGTAAGTTCCTAGTCTGTAAAATGGTTCCGATCCAGAAGTGTCTTCAGCTGCAATACCAGCGAGTGCCACTAGAGGTCGGCTCCAAAAAGCCTCCGGCTCCATAGACTCCCATTCAACTTCTCTCATCAAATCCAAAGTGAATAAAATGTGTCCATCAGTTATCTCGGTGTTGTTAGCTAAAGTCACTCCTTCTTCTTAGTTTTCTGGAGGTCCATCTGAAAATAATCCCTCATTCATTAGAAAAGAAGATTCAAGAAGACCTGTTTTTGGGGGCGTGTCTGTTTGATTGACAGGCACCACAGGGTGCAGTCAGGTTACAGCTATTGGTGGGCGAGACATAGTATCGTCAGGTTTCCAATCAGATCGGTCAGATCCACTACTGGCTCCTCCCCCAGCTCGTCCAAATATGGTCACTTCCTGCTCCAAACCGCTCCGAACTATCAAGATGGTGACGGACAGAATCTGAACTGGAGGATTCATAACGTTCACAAACCAACGATGACATCACTGATGGTTGATGACATCACTGATGGATGCTGCTTGGGTTTAACTCGGTTTCAGAGGACAAAATGTCAACACACCTGTGAAGCAAAACACCCTCCAAGCAGCTGATGCACGTCCATAGTTACCATGGTTACCAGTCGCTCATACAGTTTGCTGAGGGTTGTTCTTTTCTGACATTTCCTCTGATTAGCAGGTGAATTTAATCGTAGTTCGGGTTTTGTCTGAAGTCAGAAGTAGTTAGACAAAGTAAAGTTGCTTTAAAAGCTAGATATCTTTTTATCATCTGTGTTTTACTTCCTCTCAATTATTGACTATTTTATTTTGAAGGGTTCTCAAGGTGTTCGAGGCCCAGATGGCAGCAGAGGAGATCCAGGACCTGCCGGACCTCCAGGACTTCCTACTCTCCACCTATGGAGGAACTCTGAGGAGGACTGGACCAACTTCAGGGTGAGTTTAGATCCAAACACCCACGCTGCTCCGAGTCCCCGAGGACGTCGGACCACGCCGTGGACGAGTTCTTGTTCTTTTTCTGTTGATTTGTCCCCTTGAGGTTGTCTCAGACCGGCGTCCCCGATGTCCTCACCACACTTTTGTCTATTCCTGGCTGCTTAATGTCACCCTCTCTTAATACCACAATGTTCCCAGCCAGGTTTCATGATTGAAAACACTTGTTAGAAACTATAAGAACTTCGAAACCGGTCCAGTTCAGTGAACATCTATAAACCTGCAGGGTGAAGCCAACAACGCTGAGGCAGCAGGTTGGACGGGCCAACGTTTAAATATTACATCAACTCCTGAGCGTCACTTTTATATTCAATTATCTTTTCCAAGCTCCTTTTAACCTTTTTTTTTCTTTGTTTTTGTTGTTGTTGTTGTACCATATCCTAACATACGTCATCTGAAAACCTTCAATGTTATAGAAATAATCACTGAGACACTTATAGAGCACTAATGCAGCCCTGAGATCCTCATCCAGGACGATAACCAGCTTTATACACCAGGACCCCCGAAAGACTCAAATTATGGCCGGTTGGGTCTCACAAACGACCTCAAAGACTCTGAAGGTGCTACCGACCCCTGAAAGAGGGTCAAAAATTGGACCTCCCTTCCAGTGTGTTAGAACTGAAGAAGCTTTTCAAATAAGAGGTAGAACGTCTTCAAGAAACTCAAAGAAAGTCTCGTTGTCTTTGGATAACGTGAAGAAAAACTCATTCATCAATCCTTTCTCATCCGGACGGACTAGACACCTTTTACGCTCGTCACTCCGTCTTTCCTCGACTGGTTTCTGTCATTAAACATCTTGTTTTACCACCGAAGTCCGTCAACTTTGACTTCTTCACTCCAAATCTACGATTCCCATCACTGATAACTCAGATTCATAGAGAAACAACAATGAACGAATCATAAACACGCTACAGGTTAAATAGTTTAAAAGTTTTTTTCACTGAAAAAAATGAAATAAAAATCCTTTTGAAGGATGATTTGGATTTATTATAACTGATTTTAGAGTTGTGATTATTGTTCCTATCGAGTCGTATCAACACTGAATTCGATAAGTGTTGAACTGTAGGAACATGATGACATCATCAAACGTCTTAAAAACGACGAGCAGTCAAACCAACACTTCCTCCAGGGAAAACTGCTCCATTCCTCATGTTGTTTATGTCAAAACATGGAAATGTGAGAATAAAACGAGTCATAAAGTTTGTTATTTTCCTGTGACGACTGCGACACACACGATGTTCTGATCCGACTGAGGAGAACCGGGCTTCTATTCCGGGTCCGGGCTGAGTAATCCTCTCCCAGCGTGTCCTACAGTGTGTCTTGGACGGCCTCGCAGCGCTCTGTAACGAGAGCTGAAGTCTCTGCCAGGCATCGTAACTGGAGCCCGTCCAGACCTCATGCCTGGGTCGGGCCCTGCGTTCTGCTCTCCGGGCTCTCCGGGTCGAGCTGGCTGTGAAAGGCTTCAGTGTTGCCGCTCGTCTCAGAGCACACTGGAGGCTCTGACTGCTCCACCTCCGTCCGCAGAGACGCGGTGAGACCCGGGGGAGGTCCTGGCCGAGCCTCACCTCGACAGGGTTGGCTAGAGTCCACCGGACCCCGCCCTCCGCCCCCCACGTCCCGCCACCCCCCAGCACCACCCACCCTCTGCTGCAGAACCACCGCCAACATAAATAGGACCTGGAGGAGCAGGAGCCGGGTGGTGCAATAAACCAGAAGGACTGCTGAGTGCCGGAGCAGACCGGCACTTCTCCTACTGCCATAATCACTTAGCAGCCGTCGGCGAGAGACGCGCCGCACGCAGCGCTCGGCACTCGACGCTTCCTGTCGGCGCTCGACGCTTTAATGCACACTCGCGTTCTTTTCTTGGCTTCGTTTGGACTCTCGAGTGTTTACGAGACATAAAAGCGTGAGAACCGAGTTCAGACAGCAGCGTGATCGATCTCAGATGTCCCGGCGGGTCCAGTTGTACTGATGTGTGGCCGATGTGGGAACTTAAAAGTTGCAGCAGTTCGTGTTGTCGGCTCAAATCAAATAAAGCTGGACCAGAACATAGATCTTCCCTCATGGAGACAGTAGCTGCACCCTGATTGGTTATTTCAAAAGTGTTTTCCCGACCACCACCATGAGCTGGACAATTTCAGTTTTGTGTAACGTCCGTTATGAATCCTCCAGTTCAGATTCCGTCCGTCACCATCTTTGCTAGTTCGGAGCAGGAAGTGTCCATATTTGGACAAGCTGGGGGAGGAGCCAGCAGGTGGATCTGACCGATCTGATTGGAAACCTGACGATACTACGACCCGCCCACCGATAGCTGTAACCTGACTGCACCACAGGCCTGTCAATCAAACAGAAACGCCCCCAAAAAGGGCAACGTGTTAATTGTAGCTATAAAAAACAACCCAAGATACACTCTCCCCCTCTAAACTGCATGGAAACTAAGGCTTTGAACTGTAAAGTACCTGAGTTGAACCACTAGGGCCTGCTAGACTTATACTCCAGTTATTTTTACCCCCTCACCTTCAACAGATCTCGACCTCGCCGATATAATAACTTTACTTCTGTTGTGTTTCCAGAGGTCGTCCGTCTACCAGATGCTCCGAGCCGGCTGGCCGGTGAGTCGCTCATCTTTCAGACCCAATCACAGTGTTTTTTCAGACTCCGTCACTGATTGAAATTCCTCTTCTCTTCAGGTGATGCCTGGTCCGCCTGGACTAACGGGGGAAATGGGCAAACCTGGTCCTGCTGTGAGTTTAAAGAGAAGGACGACGTCGATTGTTTCAGCTTTTTTTGCTCGTCATCTTTTTGATCTCGCTTTATCTTGTCGAATATTTTATGAAGGGTATTCCTGGAGATCCCGGGAGCAGAGGAAGACCCGGACACAGAGGAGAAATGGTAGATATTGACGCTGAAATGCCTTTTATGTAACATCAGCAGCTGCTTTAAACCTGCGTGTGTGTGTGTGTGTGTGTGTGTGTGTGTGTGTGTGTGTGTGTGTGTGTGTGTGTGTGTGTGTGTGTGTGTGTGTGTGTGTGTGTGTGTGTGTGTGTGTGTGTGTGTGTCAGGGTCACCACGGGCCAAAGGGCGTCGCCGGCAGGTCGGGCAGGTTGGGCCGCAACGGCAGTCAGGGAGCGGACGGTCGTCGAGGACCGCCGGGACTTCCCGGGCTCAGGGTGAGGACCGCCGGTAGCCTCAGGTCGGAGGATTCATGACGATGATTAGTCCGAATCATCCGGTAACATCTGCGGTCGTCTCTTCCCATCAGGGTCCCAGAGGGTTCAAAGGGGAGGCGGCTTCGGCGGGGGAGAAAGGAGACGAGGTGAGTCGACATGTTCGAATCATCTCAACAATACAATCTGTATAAAAACTCTGGATTTGTCACGTTGGATGCAGAAACAACAACACATGCTCCATCTTGTCCTCCTCAGTAAACCAAAATTATTCATGCTAATTAAAACTTTTCTTTTGCATGAACTTTTAAGTCTAGAGATATTTTTGTGTCTTTATTATGCAGCAAAAAAAACAGTTTTGAGAGCAAATTTCTAGTGCTGCAATCAAAGAATCAAGTTTTGAAAGTTAAAATATACGAACTGAGAATACAATTATTTTCACTGCAAACAAATGAGCTCTTAAAGTTTTGTTAGTTTTGGTCACAGATGAACATTTTTACCCGTTGAACTACATTTAAAAAGGCAATTCAACCCAGAACATGCAGGTTCGCAGC
Source organism: Brachyistius frenatus (assembly GCF_029030835.1). NCBI lineage: Eukaryota > Metazoa > Chordata > Actinopteri > Embiotocidae > Brachyistius > Brachyistius frenatus. The sequence goes on along the minus strand of NW_027210830.1, from coordinate 273,949 downwards.
TTCTATCTTCTGACTGAAAGGTTGTTTCTGCCTCAAAATGACATTTATTTCTCCTTTGCTTTGCACACTTACACGTTATGACTGTTTGATCCTTATAAAAGCACCGACTGTCTCTCACATAAACTGTACAATAAACCTTTAACAGGTTGGAAGGTTTTGGCAAACAGTCACTTTTTAGCACAACAACAAGAAGAAAAAAAAAAAGACGTTTAAATGCTTGTTTCTGAGTGATCGATAGTAAACACAGAAATCAGCTGCCATTATTTAATATAACTTGATTTTAACTGCACATTTTAGCCCATTCTCTTTATAAGCAGGGATATGATGATATGATGATATGCATCAAACTGAGCCATGTTAGTGTTGTAAAAAGACACAGTTTCCTAATGCCACACACACTGTATTCCATAATAAAAGACAGATTTCTAGTAATATGCAGCATTATAACTGCAACTCGGAACTCCCAGTGACTCAGCTGCCTCGTGTTCGCTCATTAAACGATAAATAGTCGTGTCCTGAAATCCTCCACTCTCTGACTAAACACCTGAGTGGAGCCTCCGTTCACACTGTGGTTACACGAGTCAGTTGGTAGCCAACATTCACATCGAGGTGCAGCAGCTCCCGACCGCTGCCCGGCGAGGATGAGCTGAATAAGGGCAAAGAAAAGAGGTTTCCATAAAGAGCTCTAAGTTCCTGTCCTGACTTGCAGGGTTTCGCCGGAGAACCTGGACCCGGCGGGGACGGAGGGAGATCTGGGGAGAAGGTCGGTGTAAAGAATAAAGATGAATATTAGCTGCTTCTCCTCTGATCCTGGGTGAGAGTCGTAGGAGAGGTTTGACTACATCTCCCTCTAGTGGCTGGAGAACACTACTGAACATCAACTAGTGCTGGTCATATATTACTCTGTAGAAATACAATCAAGTGGAATGAGGTTGCATCTATATACCTGGTTACACTGCTATGATGTCGTGCATTATAGAAAATAAATAACAAAATGATATCATAACTCTTCCAGCAGGTATTTTATAACATGACTGGTTTGATTTCTGTGTTATTTGTGTTCCCCTGCAGGGATCTAAAGGAGAACCAGGAGAAGACGGACCTGCCGGCCCTCCTGTGAGACTCACATCTTATCAAGACTAATTCATTTTAGTCCTGAACATCAGTTTCATCGTCGTTAAGAGTCAACAGGAAGTGTAGTGAAGAAATATTACACAAGATTTAACGTCAATAATTGGCACAAGTAAAGTTTTTTTTATTGGTGCGGCCTCCATTTCCATGGTGATACATGGGGTAAGACTAAAAACTGGAAAACAATCAGTAGACTCTTATGTAATGTACGCAATGTTTACTACTCCAGGAAGTAGTCACGCCCCTTAGCAACCACCTAGCAACAGAGGATTTCTAGTCTCCAACTGAATAAATACAGAACATAGAAACACTAAACTGCTCAGCTAGCTCAGTCTGGTTGGAACAAAGATATCTGATGAACTAAGATATCTGATGAACTAAGATATCAGATTTTTAAGATAGTAGCGCCGTGTCACCCGCTCACCGGCTAACTAACTGTTAGCCAGTTAGTATGATCTAAACCCAACCAGCTAGCAGTTCTGCAGAGAGCACTGTAAAATCAAAAAGTCTAACTTCTATTGAAAAAAAAAAAAAAATTATCTAACGAAATATTCTGCTTTAACACAAAGTTATTGAAGTTTAGCCTTTCAAAAACGAGATGGCCGTTGACCAATCAGATTTCTTGGTTGGAACTACTTGTTTCATAATGTTTGATATAAAATGTGCAGCTTTGATAACTTAATTCTGTCTGTGTTTGATTGTGTCGTATTATAAAAGAAATACAGAACTGTATCATCTGCATAACGACATACGTTTAAATACGCTACACAGGATGTGATGCTGTTAGACTTGATTTCGTATAAAGTCTTCTATGGTTCTGGAGGATCTTTATCGACAGGCAGTCTTCATGATTTCCAGATGATGTGATGATTTATCTTGATGTTAAAAATTGAACTGCAGTTTGTGCTCATCAGGGACCTTCAGGTCATAAAGGCCTCCAGGGTCTTCCTGGACCTCCCGGACCACAGGTAGGACATGTACCAAATTATATTACTCTGATTACATCTTTGTTAGTTTCTCTGAAATGTCTCGCTGTGTTGATTCTTCCTTTTTCATCAGGGAGACTCTGGAGACGACGGGATGAAGGGTCCTCCGGGCCCGGCGGTGAGCATCACTCTGTTCCTTTGAAAGTTCTTCTTGCTGCTGATGAGATGATTTTTTATGAAAGAGTTTGAATCTTTCAGGGGGCACCGGGGTCCACCGGCAGCATCGGACCACCTGGACTGAACGGGTCTGAGGTGAACTCGTGTTCCTCCAAATCATTTTACTTTTGAGGGTTTTAAAGTAAAATACAAACAGTATTTTTTTACAATGTGTTTGTTGTGTTCAGGGGGATCAAGGTCCAACCGGTGCACGAGGTCGGAGAGGTCCTCCAGTATGTCAACCTGTTAACTTCTTACACCTAATGTACAGTACACTGTAAAAAAAAACTGTGGATCTGAAACAAGTAAAATAATCTCATATTTATTGTTTTTAGTAGAAATAGATCCTCCAGTGCTTTTTAACTTATTTAAATTTCCATGATAATCATCTTTGTCTTTATTTCAGTTACTTTTAACCAGATACAAGCGATACCTGTTAAACATTCACTTTAAGGCTGCTGAAGACTCATTTTAATCAGCTTGTCTGGGCGAGAACTTCTCATTTCAAGCAACTAACTGCAAAATTGTTCTGTGCTCATTCAAATTTTAAATCTTAGATCAGGAAATATGAGATTAATGATTTTGGTTTCAAAATTATGTACGTGTTTCTATCTTTAAATTCATGGTATATTACGTTATGTTGTGAATGCTGTAGCAGCTCGCCCAGTTAATTTAAAGGTCAGTAGTTTGATTCCTCTCGTCTCTGATAGGATGATTTCGATGGAGAATCCAAGCATCGTGTAATAATTGAATATTACTGCGTGTCTAACAGGGAGTGTCGGGACTCGCAGGAGAGACGGGCTCACCTGGACCTCGAGGTACTCAGGTCAGTTTAATGCGAGAGAAGCGTTTAAACCTTCATTTGACAGTTCAGAGGACGTTCAGTGGTTTCAGAAAATATTCTTCGTTTTCATGCTTTATTCTAAATGAGTTAATCTGAACTCAGGAACTCTTAACAACAAAGTAATCACGCCGATTATTGTCTAACGTTATGATTTAAGGCCACAATTGTCTTTAATTTTTGACAGAATAAAGCACTTTGTCTGTGACATCCTTCACGTTATCATAAAGTCTTTATGTCCTCTGCATTATTTGTTGTTTCTTTTTATTTTCAGGGTCATCCAGGCGACGACGGCCCTCCAGGTCCAAAAGGGGAAGTTGTGAGTTTTGATCATATCATCTCTGTAGTTGTGTTTGTTTATTGAAGGTTGAACTGATGCTGATGATTCTGATGTCTGTGTTCTCTCTGACAGGGTGAAACTGGACCTGTGGGGACCAGAGGACTGCTGGGTATCGAAGGGCCCGTGGTAAATATAAATAAGCTTTACAGATGCAGAATTAACACATCTGTCAAAGTAAAATGTTCCTTTTCACTGTGCTGCCAGATGTTCTCTGTCTGTGTTCAAAACTCCATGACATCATCACCAAGTCTTCTCTCTGCTCTGTTTCCTCCTTCAGGGGACGTCAGGAGCTCTCGGACCGAAAGGATTTCCAGGCAGCACTGTAGGTTTTTGGTTAACCAGTAAATATCAGCATTAACATGATGGATGGAGGTCTGTCACAGAAACATACAGCGTGCGTTAACACACTATTAATTTAAAATGGATTCACCAAGGGGCTAAAACATTATGACCCCCTGTTGTTCCTTTGAGCGGTGCCAAAATCTGGCACTAAGACCTTCGCAGGACCGTTAAGTCGTGAAAGTTTCTGGTTGAAGCTGAGACAACTCCCTGGTTTGTCCATCAGTCAGTAACACAGGCTGAATGTAAAAGTGTTCGTAGTTTCTGGGTCTGAAAAATGAGGCCGATTCAGAAGTGTCTTCAGCTGCAATACCAGCGAGTGCCACTAGAGGTCGGCTCCAAAAAGCCTCCGGCTCCATAGACTCCCATTCAACTTCTCTCATCAAATCCAAAGTGAATAAAATGTGTCCATCAGTTATCTCGGTGTTGTTAGCTAAAGTCACTCCTTCTTATTAGTTTTCTGGAGGTCCATCTGAAAATAATCCCTCATTCATTAGAAAAGAAGATTCAAGAACACCTGTTTTTGGGGGCGTGTCTGTTTGATTGACAGGCCTGTGGTGCAGTCAGGTTACAGCTATCGGTGGGCGGGACGTAGTATCATAAGGTTTCCAGTCAGATCGGTCAGATCCACTGCTGGCTCCTCCCCCAGCTCGTCCAAATATGGTCACTTCCTGCACCAAACAGCTCGTTTATCTTTCATGTGTGTGTTCAGGGCCTCAGAGGACCGAACGGCGACCGAGGAGAGTTTGGACCCAAAGGAGACAAAGTAAGAGACGAGACCTCATCTGTGATTAAACGCAACATTTTAAACTGAATCCAAATGTCTTGAGATAAACTGAATTGGATCTTTATTTTAAAAAGAGGCACGAGCTTCTGAAAATGTATTATCGCCACTTTTTTTTCCTTCAAGAATTCGACTGTCTCTGGAGAGAAAATATATCCGAGTAATTTCACCTGACTGTAAATTAACATTTAAAACCTTTAAACCTTTAAAAACATAATATTTCTCGGTAAAATTACTGTAATCGAAGCAGATGTTAATCGTGACTTTGTGACAAAATAACTTTCCTTGTTGTTCCCTCAGGGACCACCAGGGGCTGCTGGGATCCGGGGTCGTCAGGGAGGGAGGGGTGAACGCGGCACCTCAGGTCTTGTAGGGGTCAGAGGTCAACCAGGTCTTCCAGGGAAAGAGGTACAGATGATGACTGAAGTGGCTCTGCTGTTTGTTTTGTTACAGGAAGTTAATTTTGACTAGTTTTGTCAGGCTAATATGAAGTCATTCATTTAAAGGTCAAAGGTCAAAAGAAACTCAGTTTGAAAAGTCCGCAGATGTCGATCTGAGCTGCAGCTCTGAATTACTGATGACATTAATTTAATTTCTTCAGTTTTAAAGGAGCAGTATGGAAAATGTAGTGACATCTAGTGGTGAAGTTTCAGATTGTTTCTCAATTGTCTTCCCTACAAATTTAAAATCAACAAAACTCTCTTACACAAACACACATTTTTGTTTGTTGCTATAAAACAGAAACTTAATTATAGTTTAACTTTATGAATCGACACATTATATGTTCGGTTTAAGAGCTTTTTATCTTAACGAGTTTTTTTTCCCCCTCTGCAGGGTGAAGATGGGGAGGCCGGTGTCCAGGGAGGCGCTGGGAAACAGGGGTCAAAGGTCAGACTTTTTTACTGGTAGCGGGTTAAGTGAAGGCTAAAATTACTATTAGTACTAATTTAAATGCAACAATGATAAGAACAGTTGTGTAGCAGCTGGTGTAAAAATAAATGTATGTTATGAACATTAGCAGAAAATGTCTTAAAACATTGGTAAAAATTAAGGGAAAAACCTGAAAGCATCTAAAAAAAAAATGCACTTCATGGTCTACAGAGCCAACATGGAGGTGAATGTCTGTTTTTATTTCCTATTTAAGGGCAGCAGAGGCATCCCAGGACCAAATGGGAAGCCAGGCGTTAAAGGACCGAAGGTAACTCCTACCTGCACAGCAGAAATAAATCAACATCAGATGTTTGCTGTGTAGTTTTTATAGTTTTAGAAACTGTCTCCGTCCTTTCTCAGGGTCGAACGGGACTCGCCGGTCTGTACGGTGCACCTGGCTCGCCGGTAAGAACTCACAACAACAAGCTAATAAAACAGCTAATAAGTGAGATTATCTGTAAATATGAAGCCGTGCTTGTATGTGTGTGTTTGCTGTCGCAGGGTTTTAGAGGCCGTGTTGGGATTGAGGGAGCAGAAGGAAAGCCTGGTACACAGGTTCCCATTTTATAACTTTTCATCTCATAATGATTCTGTTTTTCAAGACATCTCAACGTTTTTTTTTTTTAACTCGGTTAAAATTCATCTGAGCTGTCGTGTTTTCTCTGCAGGGAGTTCTTGGTTCTGTCGGATCTCCCGGTCTTAAAGGAGACAAAGTGAGTCGTTGCTCTTTTTTTGTTGATGTGTTAGAGCCAAAAGTGTTCGTAGCTTCAGGTCTGTAAAATGGTTCCGATCCAGAAGTGTCTTCAGCTGCAATACCAGCGAGCGCCACTAGAGGTCGGCTCCAAAAAGCCTCCGGCTCCATAGACTCCCATTCAACTTCTCTCATCAAATCCAAAGTGAATAAAATGTGTCCATCAGTTATCTCGGTGTTGTTAGCTAAAGTCACTCCTTCTTCTTAGTTTTCTGGAGGTCCATCTGAAAATAATCCCTCATTCATTAGAAAAGAAAATTCAAGAAGACCTGTTTTTGGTATCTGCTGCTGTACATTATCGTTTTTAAATCATCTCTGTGGTCTCGTGAAGGGATCTCCAGGTGCAGCAGGTGATCGGGGTCAGGCGGGTCCTTCAGGATCTCTGGTAGGAGCTCACCTCTCTGTTCTAAATACCAGATCAATCAGCTCGTTTTAAGTTGATAATAATGGACTCGTGTGACTCCTGCAGGGTCCTGCAGGGCAGCCTGGTCCGGACGGGACTCCCGGAGCAGCCGGAGAGATGGTGAGATTCACCGATCAGTAAATATGACATATGAGGAACGGAGACTTCTCATACTGGCTTCTTCTGATTTGAGAGTTTATTCAAAGACCACATAAGTGCAGGTTGAAGTGAAGTTGGTTTCTTTATGACTGATTTATTTGAATGTGTCTCTTCAGGGCTTCACAGGGAAACCAGGGCTGATCGGGCCGCAGGGTCCGGTGGGCATGTATGTAAGTGACTGAAACTAATACTGAGATATGCAGCGTAATGGAAAGCTCATACTGTGTGTCATCAAATGGAAGGATTTATTATTATTATTATTATTAAAATAAAGACCCAGAACCACATTAAGTAAGTTGTGTAAAGTTACATCTGAATACTTGTCCCTCAGGGTTACCCCGGAGCGGTGGGCCTCATCGGGAGGCCCGGACACATGGGCCAGAGGGTGAGTTATCCGGATCAGAACCGGGACTTCTGTCAGGTGTGATGCAAGTTTCCAGTTTCTTACGCAATAATTCACTGTTGCTCAGGGAGACACTGGAGTCAGAGGACCTGCTGGCGTCTCAGGAAAGACGGGACCTCCGGTGAGTGTCGTGATGCTCTCCACCGACATGCAGCCGCATGTTGAACACCGTCCGCCCATCAACACTCTGTTGCGGTGGGCAGAAACACCTTCATGTTGGATGTAGTTGGTTTTAAAAACGGTGTCTTCTTCTCAGGGTGTGCAGGGGCCTCCTGGAGAGAGAGGACCTCGGGGAGCTCAGGTGAGAAACTCTAAAAAAAACACACAAATATCAATCAAAATAATGTGAAGGGACATATTTTATTTTATTTTATTTTATTTTTCCCCCTTCAGGGCCGTCAGGGTGAGCTGGGGCCGAAAGGCGTTCGGGGACCGCTGGTGAGTAGATGACTTCATTTCACTTCTCCATCATCTTTTTTCTGACATCTGCATGTTTCCAGATGTTGTCAAGAGTTACAAGAAAATTTAAAAAAAAATAACTTGGAAAAAAAAGAAAATTGAGGGAAAGTTTTGAGCACCAAAAAGAAATGCACTGAAGAGAAATATATGCAGTAGATTAGTGCTTTTTTAGATTTGATTTATCATCGCGTGGTTTCAGGGCCCTCCAGGTCAGCCGGGTCCGGTAGGAGCCGTGGGGGGTCCCGGTCCTGCAGGGAACCAGGGGCCTCCGGGGCCTCCGGGGTCCACTGGACCGAGAGGGTTTCCAGTGAGTGGGTACTTTTCACCTTCCTCTTCTCCACATATCTGTAAAACGGTGTCTGAAGTACGCGTCCGCTTCATGTTGTGATGCCAGTTTGTTTCTGTTCTTCAGGGGAGTCCGGGCGCCGTCGGACCGATGGGTCAGACCGGCGAGAAAGGCCTGCAGGTACCTCAAACACTCGCATTAAACACACCAACCGGAGCTTCAGCTGTAAAAAAATACTGTTCTAGGTGAAAGTCTGGAAAGAATGAATCACTTTTAATAACATTTATTTATTTGCTTGTTTGTAGGGAGGAACGGGTCCTTCTGGTGATGTTGGTCCTGCAGGTCTGGACGGGCAGCAGGTCGGTTCCTTTTACATTAAACATGTCAGGAGGTTTATTTACTTTTTCACTTCCAAAATCAAAAACTTTTTTTTTTTTTTACTTTTGTAAACAACTTTTGCAAAAGTTCATGTTTATCGTAAGGTTTTCTGCCTGTGTTGTGTTTATTGCTGCCTTCAAGTGGAATCAGGGAGCCCGTCATGTGCACAGTTTGCTTTGGTGGTCAAGAGGAAACTGTCGCTAGGCAACAGCAATGTGGAGGGCGTCTAGAAGTCACAGAGGCTAAGAGTTTAGCATGCTAGCAGGCGGGTAACATAATGCAGGAAATGTAAAAGGTATAATGACAGAAGTATTTCCTCAAATGTATTCCTAGATTTCACAGAAAAGCTCTCGTTGGACTAACATGACGATATATTAGCTTACCATCCAACAATAAAATAACTTTCATCTCCTCCACCGTTTCTAAAAAAAACCCGTCAACAAACACGTCACAACTCTGAAGTCATTAATACCACAAAAGGGCGACATTTATATGGAGTCCTCTCGTGAACGCAAAAAGTACGACCCTGCCTGAAGGCAGCATCGTCCTTCTATATAATGGAACCTTTCTATAAACTCCATTATATAAAATCAATAAGAAATATTGTGCTTCTCATGACAGGGACCTCCGGGACCAGCTGGTGAAGAAGGAACATCGGGAACAAAAGGTGACCAGGTCTGTGAGAGGAATGTTATTAAATATTATTTAATTATGTGATAACAATAGTTTATTGAAGAAAACAAGAGTCTCACTTGTGTAGCTTGTGTTTATGGCCAGAGAATATAGATCATCTATATTTTTAGAAAAATTAATTTAAGTATTTCCAAACTACAAATCTTTCAACTGAGAAAACGGCTTTGCATGTAACCTAATAAATAAACATGTTTTTAAACAGTCAGAGACGTAAACAATCAACAAATATCTCTCAAACTGTCGCTGGTCGCCACCGCCAGCATCATTGGTGTCTGTTGCCACAGCAACAACATCCCACAGTGACATCAGGTGGGAAGTTAAAACCAAATCTCAAATGCTGTCCTCTCCTGAAACAGGGAGCTCTGGGTCTCCGGGGACAACCGGGACCCAAAGGACTGAACGGAGAGCCAGGACCTCGCGGCTCCCAGGGACTGAAGGGTGAGCCTGGGCCGAGGGGCAAAGAGGTCAGACCTGTTGTTATTCTACAAAAAACATTTTTATTCAGGGGCTGCAACGATTGATTATTAGAGCTATTAAATGAAAAATTATTAAAATGATTAATATCGCTCTCAAAATAGTTGCTGATTAATATTCGGTCAGTTATTGATTATTTAATGAATTGTTGTGTGTTGTTGTAAACGTTCTGCTGGTTCGTCCTCTCATTCGGTTCCTTTGCGCAGGGAGACGACGGAGAACCGGGACCTCCTGGAGATCCGGGTGTTAAAGGAGCGAAGGGAGATGCAGGGAACCGCGGTCCTTTGGGATCCGAGGGGCCTCCAGGAGCTCCAGGCACACGAGCACCGAGAGGGGCCAAAGGACAGAAGGGTTATGCAGGTTTAATGGTAAACGGGCTTCAACGGGTTTTTTTGTGCCTCTATTATCATCTGTTTTAGTAGAATACATGTTTATGCATTTTTATTTTCAGGGTCAAGGAGGCCTGATGGGGAAAGTTGGACCGCCGGGTTTACGAGGCCTCAAGGTGAGTTCCCTCCTGTCCTGCAGAACTTTAAAAGGTTGATTACGCTTAAATATGTCGAGTTGGAAAAACTGAAAAAACCCTCATAGAGACGCACCAAAGAAGACTCGACAAATATGTGAATTAAGGGTCTGAAATACTTTTATAAAAAAGGAGATTCATGATGGGTTAGTGAGTGTAAATGTCATCAGTTACAGATCATATCTACGACACAGTAAAGTGGGTTCAAACTGACCTCTGTGAATGTGTGGATGTTATTTTCAGGGTCTTCCAGGTACTTCGGGGCTTCTAGGACCTGACGGGCCTCCGGGCCAGAAGGTAGACGGTCCTTCACTATATCCTGCTATCAAAGACCAACGTGGTGTTTTTAAAGGATGTCTTTGGATGGCACAAGTACATTTAGAGAACTTCACTTTATATTTCTGCTCAGGAGTGTAAACATACGGAATATACTGGATATATTTTTAATTTAACGATTGGAGGAACGATCACAGCGACACTTGAAAACTCCTTCATTTATCACAGGATGGACAAAATCCGATTTCAATGAAAAGAGTTTTTAATTCCACAACTCTGAACTTTCCTCTTCTTCTTCTTCTTGGACGCAGGGAGATAAAGGTTCTGATGGTTCGGTCGGGGAGTCAGGAGCTCCTGGTGCTCAGGTAGAGATCAGTGCTGCTAATAGTCACAGTTATAATGTTATAATGTAAAAGTAACTGTCAATCACACTGTCTGACTGCAGGGGGGGGCAGGACGTCCAGGAGGGAAGGGAGACGTGGGGAAGAGGGGACCAGTGGTGAGTGACTCCAGGATGTCTCAACATCACTTCTTTTTTTTTTTTTTTTTTTTTTCCATATATATTCTTCATAATCAGAACCAATGAGAACAACTTAATTGACTCTTTGCTTTATAAATAAAAGATTTTGAACTCAACTCAAGACAACTGTAGATATATTTCTATCTTCAGAGGTCAGCAGGGGTCACAGGACGACGAGGAGATCCCGGTCCAAAGGGCTTGTCTGGACCTGTGGGGTTGAGAGGAGAGCCGGGACAGAAAGGAGAGCCAGGAGAGGCGGTGAGGATCAAAACATGGATTTAAAACGGGCTTAAAGACGAACCAGAGACTGTAGCTGTGGTTAGAAATAAAAATAATATAAAAAACTGATTTCTCACTTGTTTATGTTTTAATTCAGTCTTTCGTGATTATTGATGTTGTTTGTGAGGCTCTAAACTCAGATGACTTTCTATCGTTATGTGATAAACAATAAAGTTTCTCTCTTTCTAATCTTTAATATTGTAACTTAAATGTTTATTAAAGGCCTTAAATGGTTCCCCTTTGGGTTTGCAGGGTCCTGATGCTGAGCCGGGGAAACCGGGACCTCCAGGATTACAGGGACCTGAGGTAAGACCAGGCCTGTCAATCAAACAGACACGCCCCCAAAAACAGGTCTTCTTGAATCTTCTTTTCTAATGAATGAGGGATTATTTTCAGATGGACCTCCAGAAAACTAATAAGAAGGAGTGACTTTAGCTAACAACACCGAGATAACTGATGGACACATTTTATTCACTTTGGATTTGATGAGAGAAGTTGAATGGGAGTCTATGGAGCCGGAGGCTTTTTGGAGCCGACCTCTAGTGGCACTCGCTGGTATTGCAGCTGAAGACACTTCTGCATCGGAACCATTTTACAGACCTGAAGCTACGAACTCTTTTATAAACAGTCTGTAGAAATAACAAACCTTAATGTTTATTATGATCAGTTAAGTGCAGCATGTAAGCTTCCTAACTTTTGCTAATTAGCGCTCAACACTAAGTAAAGTCGGCTTACTTAACAACTTAACAGGGACTTAGAGCTGCAAAGTGTTTCCTGTTGTCACCTGTAGAGGGTGCTACATAGAAATGATCAGTCAGTAGGTGACTCCACAGAGCCTGAGTCTCCCCTGTGATGCCTTCACTGTAACATAAAGGGTTAAATTTGGATCATTCATAAGGCTGCACACAATCAAGCCATTGCTTCCATTCATGAACTCTTCACCTCGTCCTCTTCAGTAAGTTCCTCTGAAAGCTCCGAGCTCGGTCTCCGTATCACACTTCATCCGTGTCGGTGTTTTTAATGATCCTCTGAAAACCCGACTGCAGACAGGCCTTCTATTGACGAACATTAGAAATGTTATTTGAAATGCTAATTCCTGGAGGTTTCTGATGAATATGAAACTCACGAGAACCAACACATAAAAAAAACAACCAAAAACGGCAATCAAACGTCAATTAATGGAGGAAATAAAGGAAATTCAGTGTTTACTGAGAGTGTGAATTAAACGGGAAGAAAAACACTTTTCTTGGAAAGCAGCTTTATTAATCCTCCACCTTCACACAGCAACTGTCAAATCACAGAAAGTCTCAAATTTCTAAATTATAATGACAAAAAAACCCGTAATATTTTACAGTTTATGCCGTTGAATGTAAAAAAAAAAATCCATAAAACAACATCAGTGTTGTGTAGAATACAAACATTGAGTTTTACACATCCTGTTGTGTTCCTGGTCTGCAGGGTGTGGAGGGAGAGATCGGACTCCCGGGTCCCGTTGGACCTCCTGGACCTCAGGTCGGTCACTCAGCGGGGGGTCTCCGTCACCGCAGAGGACGTCACACTCATTTACATTCATTGCTGTATTCTGAATTCTTCACCTGATTCATCTGTGTGTTGCCTTCAGGGACCAAAAGGCCAACCTGGTCTGGAGGGACGCAAAGGACGGAAAGGTCAAAAGGTCAGTTTCAAAACCTCCGTATGTGTTTAGTAACTTCAAACAATGTTAATGTGTTTTTTTTGGAGGCTGAACGATGTATTTGCTGAAGAAAGGAATCTCAGTGGCTGAAAGAGACGTTTCACTTTGACCTGGAAAGGATGAGTTACTTTACAAAGAACATAATGGATAAGCTTTGGAAAATTTTGAATATCTCTTACAATTTGTACCCCCCTTTCCTTTTACATTTTTTTTATTTATTAATGAATGAATGAATTCTATTTTATTTTCTAATTATCATTTAATTTGATTATTTTTGCAAAATTTCATTTTATCACCGTTTTCATTGCAGATGTTCAAACTGCGTTTTATTGTTGTTGTTTATGTTGTTCCTCTTATTATAAAAGTTACTAAAGAGATGTTTTAAAAAACCAAAGAAGCTCTGCATGCACTGTAAGATGCATATTTACAGAGTTGTTTTTTTTTAACATCGTGCACTTCAGTATCTCAAATCAAAAACATCTTCTGTCTTCTGTACAAAAAAAATCCTCTACGATGCTGCTTCGTCAAACAACAACAAAAGTTTATTAGGTAGAAAATAAATGATGTAATATTTAGTTTGTAAAGGCGATCAGGCTTCTCAAGTGTTTGATAAAATAACTCTTCTCTAACAATTATCATAATATTGATTTAAAAACACATTCTCAGAAAGATTTCGTGAAACTTGAAATTGCATATTGAAAAATAAATGAAGTTAAGAATTTGAAATCAAATCAAATAAAAAATTATTAAAAGTTGACTTAAATTACAAAATGAGATGAGTATTTTTCTTTTGTAATGCAGTTTTTTACCAAACAAATTTTCATTTAATAATGTCTTATAATAAAATAAAAAAATTGCATATTGGGACATATTAGTAATCCTCAAACAATTTAAATGTGTTCATAAATCTGCCCCTTAATTAATCTGATTGGACTGAATTTCAGGGCGATGATGGGAAAAGTGGACATCCAGGGAAGGACGGACGGACGGGGAAGCGGGTAGGACAACACCTGATAATATGACGCAAATGTTAACTTCATATTCACATTTCAAACTCTACTGTCGTTCCTTTTTAAAGGGGAAAAGAGGGAAAGCAGGAAACAGAGGCACCAGAGGAAGGCAAGGAGAGAAGGTGAGCAGTGACTGAATTTATGTTTTTGCTCCCGTCTTTTAAAATGACTTCAGTTCAGAGGCTGTTTTCCACTGAATGAATATTTTTCTGTGTCCCTGCAGGGCCGGACGGGAGATCTGGGTCCGTTCGGTTCTCCGGGGAGACACGGCACTTATGTAAGCGGTTCATCAGACATCCTGACACTTTTTTGTCGTACTGTATCTTTGTCGTCTTTAGTATAAACTAAATTATTAACATCGACCTCTCGCCCTCTGTCCCAAAAGGGTGACGCTGGCTCACACGGACTAAAAGGTGAACTGGGCCGACCGGGCTTTAAGGTAGGACTTCACACGTCATTCATTTATTTATTCTATCTCGACGACTGCTCACATTTATCAACAGAGAACTTCAGCACTGAGACTTTAAGTTTAAACATCAGAGGGTTGTTTAAGAGCCAAATCAGTTTGTTTAGTTTAAAGACGTGTTTTTTGTGTTCATTTATCCTTAAAAATAAGAATTCTTGCCAAATACAACACTGCGACTTTTAATTTGAAATGAAACAGGAAGTGTGACTTTGACAGCGCAGATGGTAGCTGATAGTAACGAGGCTTCAAGTTGATGTCTTGACTCAGTTAATACATCCTCAACCACTTAAAACCTTGTTGACAGATGTTTATTTATATGTCAGAGTCATGAACTACAGCTTTAGCGCCAGCCGGCTGCTGTGTGCAACCATGTGGATAAATCACTGCATCATCCGCGTACAGCCGGACGTCCTACAGACAGAGTGAAAGTGTGTTCTGTGTTTCCGACCCTGCAGGGAGAACCGGGGGATTCGGGACCGCCTGGTCCACCTGGTGGAGACGGGTTTAAGGTGAGTTTTACGTATCAGTACGACATTCAGTAGAAGCTTTTCCTAATCGATAGAGTGCCGAGTTGTTTACGGTTCATCGTCTTGTGGTTTCAGGGAGAGCGAGGCTCCGCCGGAGAGCCGGGAAGAGTCGGTCAAAAGGGAGAGCAGGTGAAGTGACACCGTGAAGTCCTTCTGTTCCCCTTAACTGTGCACTAATACTCATGATGTAGTCTGGACTGTTTCCCAGGGCGATATCGGCCCAGCAGGGAGGCGAGGACCTCTAGGTCTGCCCGGGCTTCCTGTAAGTCACCTGCACCGACAACAATAATAACTTCTGATGACGGAAAGAATCAACGGCACTTTTAACGTCTGCTTTTTTGGTGTTTTCAGGGTTTGTTTGGACAGAAGGTGAGTAAATCCTGACTGAGGCCGTTTTTCTGTGAAATCTGATGATGTTTCTAATTAGATGCCATTTATGGTCATCAGGGACTGAAAGGTTTTACTGGACCTCTAGGACCTGTCGGACAGAGAGGTTTAACTGTGAGTATATACACAGCAGAGTGCAGTGGACACTGAACCCATGCAGGTTAGTTGTGTAAGAGATTTTTCTATTAACTGTAACATCGGTCACATTTTGTCTGTCAGGGTCCTCCTGGACCACCGGGACCCCCCGGAGGCTCCCTGAACCTCACAGTGACTCAGCTGAAGGTAAATACCACTTCTAACATGACGGCCACCATGTTTACCCTGCTCGTCTTTTGAGTGACAGCTGTGCACGTCCTCAGAAATTTACATTATGGGTCACAACGTGATCACAGACTTTATATTAAAAAAAAGTTTGTAAGTACGACAAACCACCAAACTACAACTACAATAAGTAAAAGCTGCATATTCGCTCTGCTGCATCACTAACGTCAGGAAGGTGTCTCACAGCATATTTCATCATTATGATGATAAAACTGTTCATAAAAATGTTCGTGTTCTCCGGGTCTGAAATGTGAAGCCAGTACAGAAGTGCTGTAACATGCATTACCACTGAGGGCCACTAGGGGCTGGCTCCCAAAAAAACCTCCATCACACTCCTTTTGAAGAAGCATCCAGTTCTCTCCTGAAGTCAGTAAATGTCTTCAACAAAGTCATCACGGTGTCGTTAGATAAACTCCTGATCAGATATATTAGGACTCAGATATGTTTTGGGGGCGTGTCTTCTCCTTCATCTGTTGTTTTTTTCTCGTATTCTTTTTGTATCTCGTGAGTTTTTTTTACTCCTGTTTATATAATTTGTCTCGTTTCTGATGCTGATCTTCTTTATTTCATTTATTCCAAGATAAATTATTTCTGGAAGGATTTTGTAGTTGAAGGATAATTTATTAATTTAGTACTTTCCTTCATTCTCCAAATGCCAAGTAAACTTTCCCTTTTAATTGCTGTTCGTATTTAGTTTATATATTTTATCATATTTTTCTTTATTTTTTACAACCGTTATCTCAGGAGCTCATGCACGTGTCGGACCGGCCCAACTACGTCCTGGTCCAGACTCTGCTGGACTCCCTTCAGAACGATCTCCGCCGGTTCGTGAACCCCCCCGACGGCAGCAGGAAGCATCCGGCCGCGACGTGTCTGGAGCTGTGGCTCGCTCGCCCCAACTCCTCCAACGGTGAGAGAGACCGCCGACGCTCGGAGCAATTAAACAGGACGAGGTGTTTGAAGGGGGTTTATGTTACCACGTTAAAACAGCTCAACCAGTTTCATTGTGAAGGTCTGAGGTCCAAGTTCTTTTTATTTACCATAAACACATCCTAACACATATTTACAAAAGCAGTTTTCAACTTAAAAGTTTATAAATCACGGCACACGGACCGCTGAACACAAAGCATCATTAATCTGTGGTGCAGACAGAATAATAAATCACATCAATAGATGTTTCTGTCATGTGACCTCCAGGTTATAAGAAGAAGGGTCATTTACTCTTGTAAGCTGCTGCTGTTGGTCTGTTTTGTCAAATTCAGTGAATCTAATTCCATCTAATATCTATAATCTGAATAAAGTACGTGTTCTTTCAGGGATGTACTTCATCGATCCCAACCAGGGAAGTTCGGCCGATGCTTTTGAAGCGTTCTGCGACTTCACACCAGAGCCGAAGACCTGCTTGTCTCCGCTGCAGCCTCAGGTATCAGCGGGACGGGAGGACGGCGCTCCTTCCAACAAATGTCTTATTTACAAGTCAACAACATCCTGAACGCACCGGAGGTCGTTACTGATGAAACACTAAAAACACTTTCACCGCCCAACAGGTTCCAGTCAAAGCTTGGCTGAAGGATTCGGGCACCAACATGTCGTTTCACTGGTTGAGCGCGACGGAGGACGGCTTCCAGGTGAGCGACCCGTCCAGATGAGGTCGCTTTATTTACCTTTATTAATTCTTCTAAATCCCCCCTTTTGCCCCCCCCCCCGTCCAGTTCGAGTACCCGGGCGGCGCCGACGTGGTGCAGATGAGGTTCCTGCGACTCAACAGCCGACTCTCCACTCAGACCGTCACCTACTCCTGCGGGCCGGGAAGCAGGCAGAGCCGCGGGGAGAGGGAGGTCAAGTTCCTGGCGGACACTCGGAGGCAGAGTTACCTCGGGGCGCTGCGGGACTGCGTGGTCGGTCAACGCGCCTCTTCTTTTTATCAAAGCGCGTCCTTGCAGCCGATGACGCTACTCGTTAGCACCGGCTGGCGTAATCGCCGTGTTTCACTTTTTTCTCTTTTTCTCCCGCAGCCGTCGGACGAGCCGGACTCAGCCGGCCAGCAGGCCGTGTTTCAGTTCGAGAGCGAGGACCTCCTGCTGCTGCCTCTCAGGGACCTGGCGGTGTTCGGGAACAGAGACGTAACGCAGGAGTTCGGCTTCACCGTCGGGCCGGCGTGCTTCAGCTAGAGACGCATGACGTCATCCAAAGCTACAAGAAAAAGACCTGAACGACTGACTGTCGTCATTTCTTCAGTCGCTTTGTCGTCCTACAAGTTTTTTTTGTTTTATGTGGACCGGACAATTTATTTTTGAAAGTTTTCGAGCACTTTTGCAGCTCACCAAGTGCATTGTGGGTCAGAAATGACTTGAGCGCCAGCAGCGAGGAGGAAGGACACGGAGAGTCGGAGTTGGTTTCTCACGGCGAACGTTGGCTCGCCCACTTTTTACACCAGGGATGTTTTGAACCTTGAAGTTCTTGACGTCCGTTTTATTTTGTACATTTTGTTTGTTTGTATTTGTCTTTTTTTTTTTTTTTAAACCTGCTTATTTATGTAAACGCTCAACATGCATTCAGTCGTTTTAGTCTTGATTCAGGTATATTTTTAGTCTTTGGTGCTGGAAGCTTCATGGATGTATTATAGGAACTGGATACTGGACTGCCACAAAAAACATGTGTCACCCAGCTCTTCCTGCACGTGTGCAGTAGCGTTAACCTCTCGCATTTCCCCACTCTTTCCACACTTTTTTATGCACAAAAGAAAAATGTGCATAAAAACAGGTGGATGGAAACTTGCCTTATGTCAGGATGGTTTGCCAAAGTTTGACTTGAAGCATAACCGCCGCATGAATTGAGTTTGCAAATCTACTGATTGTGGTGTTTGCATCAAAAAGACTTTTATTAACACCCGTGTAGTTTAATAATTACAGGGTTTCTTGGAATCCAGAGAAGAACTGGATTAACATCACCTAATTAATAATATGAGCATCAGTCCTGGTTTTGAAAATCTATTCAGGTTGCTTTCATTTCAAAATAAAAGCCCAGTTCAGTTTACATAGTTTGTCCACCAGAGGGCACTGAGAAGTTTTTCACCCTGCAGCCCACCAACAAGACTTAACGGTGAATAAGAACTTTGTCCGAACTGTCACCTCTTCAAACCTATGTGTTAATTGTAACTCGTGTAAATACATCATGTGGGTGTTGTAGATATTATTTTTTTTTTACCCTACTTTATTTTTCAGTACTTCTCATCTACATATATTTCAGTCATCTCCATATTTTGTCACGACCTGTTTTCTGTTGAGTTTCTATTTTGGTGTCATAATTTATATTGTGTTGATTTCAGGTTTTGGTGTTTGACTCGGTGTTTCTCACGAATGCTGCACAGAAATTAAAGCTGCAATAATTTACTTTTTGGCCACTTGGGGGCAGCAGAGAACAAGCTGAAAACACACCAGTAATTCAGTCTGTTTTGGTCTCCACCAACTCCTGACAAAAATATATTTTCCGTTTTTAAACGAGGTACTTGGAAAGCATGAAACGGGCATCAGAAAAAACAAAACATTTAGCTGAAAGAGGTTTAAAAGCTGTTCAAAAGAGTTAATGGAAACGGCAGTAAACTGCAACTTTGACCAGTAAATGAAGGGATTTTCTGTTTATTTATATTAATTGGTTTTGCATGGCTCAGTAATTATCCTGCAGGGAAAGAGCTTCTACCCCCTGAGCTAACCATGCTAACATTACATGTCATTGTAAGTTACGTTTTATACTGTACGGTGCTTCATCATAAATTAAATGCATTTTTAAGGATTTTTTTTTTGGTGCATATTGTTTCACTCGGGGGAACTGAGTTTCACCCCATGTCCTGTGCTCTGCCTTTTGTATTATTTGTAATTCAAAACCTGAACCGTCAGACTCCACCCGATCAAGTCAGTTCAGGCTATTTAATTACACCAGCAGGTTTTTAGAGTCAGGCCCCCCTGTGGTGGATCAACGAACTGTGCAAGGGGGCGGGGCTCTTCCACAGCTGTGTGTCTGATGTGTGTCAGAAATAAACAAAAAAACTAAACCGAGGAGGCTTTGGTGAAACAAGTGTCAGTAGATAGCCTGTGTGTGTTTTTTAAGAATAACTTAAGCACAATGAGTGTTTAATTATTTTTTTTTGTATCTGAAAATGGAAGTATTCTAATCTTGGTAAATTAAATTAATGTGGATCGAAATTAAGCGGTTGGTCATATACAAAATAAACATGAAACATAAAAATAAGACGGATATGATGATAAAATACAGCGAGGCTGAGACTACAAGTAAAATCAAGTCATATTCCCATCGTGTCCTACTATGACCGGAGCTGTTTGTACATCCCACCGGTCTCTCTAATTCCTTTTATCGAGCTAAGTGGGTTTTTTACGATGTTTTGAGGAAGTCCGTGAAGGCAACACGGTCATATCTCCATCAGTTTGTTATTGTCAGCATCACATCCAAACTACAGCTGGTGACGTTTGGAAGGTCTTTCTTTTCTTCTTTTTTAATTGTCTCATTATTAAAAATAATAATATTAGAATAAAGAACAACAGCTGCGGGGCTTTTTGACGGAAGTACCGGCGAAGTGTTTGAACCATGAGGAGACCCCCGGAGCGCTCCCATTAACGCCGAGCTCACCGCGGACTGCTGCTGGAGGCGTCGCACTGTTCACGCTTTTAAAGGAAGGTAAGTGCGTGTCAGTTACACGTTAATCAACTCATTCATTTCCCGGCAGAACTTTCACATTCAAATCACGTGTCGTTTGGATAAAGTGCTCCATCGGAGGCCTCGAGCCAAGCCTCGGTGCACCAGTGGGCGGCGGGTCCGACGAAACGTCCGCTCGAGCCGGCGACGCGCGGGTGAAGCAGCCGCTGCTGCGGGGGGTGGGGGGAGGGGGGGGCTACACCCACCTGTTTGAAAGGGGAAATAACACCATTATGCTGCTGTACCGAATTTATTTAATACGTGTAAAAGTAATATCCGGTGAAAATATGGATATGAAGTTTATTGAGTGAACGAATGAGCCTGCTGACAAACAGCTGTTCGTGTTTACAGATGTGATGAAGCTCCGCGGCTAGTTGTTGCTATGCTAACTACAGCTGATCGTTGTTACTCAGCGTGAATTAAAACGTCACGATGAGACGCTTCACGTCCGCGTGAAGAAACGTGTGTTTCAGTGGAGCGAAACTAGTTTGGTGGTTTTAGTTTGTCACGTCACAAACCGCTGCTAGCCGCACATGCTAACGGGCTAACATCCCCAACACCTGCCTCTTCCTCTTCCTCCTCCTCCTCCTCCTCCTCCTCCACCACCACCACCACCACCACCCAGCTGTCCTTCTCACTGCTCCATCTTCCTCCAGGGCTCGGCCAACAGACATGCACCCACCATCCCGACAGGACTACGTGTCTATAAGCTTCTCCGGGCAGGGAGGTGGAGGTTACACCAACAGTAAGCAGTGGAGGAGGCAGTCCTGCTGGAGGGTGAGTGGCTCCATCAGCACCTCCATCAGCACCTCCTGGTTTCACACCGAGAAGGACACCAGTCGTGTGTCCCAGTTGTCCCCGTTGTCCCAGTGCTTCGCTTTAGTTGTCCCAGTTTATTTAAAGTACGAGTTCACGGCGTCATTTTCATCCTTTTGAACATAATATTCATATTCAGAGAAAGTCCTGTGATCTTTTAAGGAAAAGCCGTTTTGTGTGTGTTTGCAGTGATGCAGCAGAATGATGAAACTAATCGGTGCGGTCCAACTTATCTTCGAAATGGCCTCCCTCTTTAGGTTTTTTTACTTTTTATTTCCCTATTTGTGAAAGCAGATTAAAGGCGTCTCCTCCGAGTCCCCCGACATGGTTGTGATGTAATAATAAATCATTTATAGGTCATTTGTTTGTAATAATTTAGAGATCTTTTTAAATCCTTAAAACTCAGAGGCATCCACAACCTTTTTTTATGAAGATCTTGAAGAGCTCGTTTATTATTCAAATTAGAAAATAACTACAAAATGTGAATTTAGTCGGTCCCTCCAGGATTATGTATTCTTGTTGTTGGGATCATGATGTTGTTGCAGATTTTTATCTCTGAAGATTTGCAGACTTTTATGTTATTTTTCTTCATTTTTTTGTGTGTAAAATTAGCAATAACTGAATGTTTAGGAAAGTTAACTACGACCAAATAAGGAAAAGATAATAATAAGCAGACCGTACATCACAGAAACATCCGGTAATATATTTGTTCTCATGTTTTTTTGTATTTTATCTTAAAGAACCATCACACGGCTCAAAGTTACAATTATAATTACTGAGACGTAAAATATCACTTAGCTTTAGAAATAGTGACAGAAATAAAGAATACACAAGCGTAAAGATAAATGCTTCATAATTTTAAGGTAACATCCTGTAGGCTCAAAAACAAAGTGCAAAGTTCAGGTTTTTCTGTGTTTGTCCTTATTTGGTCATCCAGGAAATGGTTGGTTTTGGTGATGATGAGGAGTAAATGTTGAAGAACCTTGTTGATTGTAAATGTATTTTCGTTGATAAAGCGGAGCTTTATTTTGGAAAAACTCACTTTGTGCCATACTTTTACTTTTATTGTAAATAAACCTCTTAAATTTTGCACAATTGATAGCTCATGTAAATCTTGCCGAGCTTGGTTGAAATTGCATTAACGGATTAGCACCGTTCCGGTTGATCTGACTCAAAGGTCATTGTGATCAACACAAGCGCTGTGTACAGTATACAGAGCGGCGTTAGCAGAGCTTAGTGTTTAACTCTGGCTGCTCTCACTGGATTAAAGTCTCTTATTAGAAAGCACTTTTCTTAGCTGTGTTGAACCTCACTTGATCATGTAACAGCAGCACCGAATGCATCATCCTCCCGTTGAAAACGCAGCAACGAGACCACAAAGTGGATTAAAAGTGAAAACGGCTCATTTTAAAGCATTAAAAAACATCTTGGTCTCTTCAGAAATGGAAGCAGCTGTCCCGGCTGCAGCGCAGCCTCATCCTCTTCATCCTCGTCCTGCTGTTCATTTGTGGAATAGCTACCTATCCGACTGTCACCGAACACCTCAGAGGTAAGGCTCCTGATAGACTAAAACACATCTCCAATGATATCCCACGAGTCAGACCCACCGGCGGGCCGTCAGAACCTCCTGGGAGCTGGATTGATTGAATGCCAACTTAAACATGATTTTTTTTTTTTTTTTTTTACATTTGTGAAAGGCATTAAAAACAAGTAGTTCAGTCTTAATTCTTAATACTCTTAATGATGTAACTGTAGCACCTGAATGCTGAATCTGCTTGTATGTCTTACAGATGGAGAGTCGGCCACGGACGGTAAGCGCGACCTGAAGCCCTTCAACCTTGAATTGCTGCCTGAGCCTGTCAAACAGGACCAACTACCACTGCCAGAACAAACATCTCAGGTTTCTATACTTCTTCTCTTCTCCTCCAGCCTACATTGACTAAAAGCCAACGTATATAACTTGAATGAAACCTTTGAAGCAAAGCATCTCTACAAACAGACACATTTCTTAACGACAAAACTATGCCGTGCAGACTTGTAGGAGCAGGAAGAATCATGCTGAGTTTACTGTGGTTGGGTTTGTTGTGACTTCGATGGTCATGCAAAGGGTGTTCGTGGACTGTTGCCATGGTTACCTCCCGTGGTGCAGTGCTTTAGCAGCGTGTGACAGCGTTTGTAAGGTGTTGTACTAAACAGAAACCAGTGGAATCATTTTTTTCTCGTATCCCAAACTCAATGACAGAATAACATTCATTTTTAAAGTCACGTCACAAATTCATAAACAGTGGAATTAGATGACATGTATGTCCTTTTAAAACAGACATGACTCAAATGAAGCTGTGGTGTCGATGACATTTTCCTACGATTCAGATCAGTCTACTTTATTAACATCTTTCTCACATGAACTGAAGATTTAAATGTTTAAAATGATTTTTGCGTCAGCGGAAGTCGCCCAATAAGAGAGGACCGCCCGTCCTTCAGAACCGTCTTCAGCAGAAAGGAAACCCTTCAGAGACAGTGGTCAAAGAAAAGGCAGCTGAGAGCAAGAAGGACGTGGAGGAGGAGGACGTCATCAGGTGAGACAACTTTTTTTTATTTTTTTTTATCATATTTGAGCAACACCACAAAGAAAAGCAGCTTTGTTTTTCATCATATTCATCAGTAGTCTTGCAGTACTGCTTGTTTTAAATCCCCTCTGCAACATTTAACTGTGATTCTGGTTCAGTGTTTGCACAGATGGCCTCAGATTATCTTTTAAACGCTCTTTAATATGATGCAAAATTCATAGTTCATTTATTGACTGCAAGCTGCCGTGTTCCCGAGGCGGCGAACCAACCTCAAACCAGAACGCTTCAAACCAAACCAGTTGATAAAAGCAGCGTTTCCGGTCTGCACCGAACACGTCGGCTGTTCACTGACAAACCGTAGCTGTGTCCTGATGTTGTTTATGGACAGCAAAGCCTTTTACCTGGCACGCCTCCCATGCAGGTCAGATTAGTACAATCTCTTCTTTTCTGATTGTAGACTCGTGCATGAGTCCAAACGCTGCAGAGTTACTGCAGATCCTGTCCCAAATATATTTTTTCATTACTTTTGCATCAAACCGTCTGCTTTATTGAGACAGGTTCTCGGTTAGCCTGTCTACGCACCCTTCTTTCATTTATGATCCTCTTGCTGGCTTATCTCTCCCCTGGTGTCCTCGCCCATTTGTTGTTATTGTGATTTTAAGTGTTTAAAATCATGCTGTTTTATTATTGGGAAACACTTTGTCATTTTACCTATAAAATAAACTTCACTTACTGACTTCTGGGCTGAATTTGTCCTGGACAACGGATCTTTTTAAATCCTTTAAACTCAGAGGTGTCCACAAACTTTTTTTTTTTTTTGAAGGTCTTTGAGAGCTCTTTTATTATTCAAATGGGAAATTAACTACAAAATGTAAATTTTCTGTGTCATTTGTTTGAGTATGGCCCCTTAATTAAGTGATTTTAATGTTTGCTTGTCCAACTATGTCTAAAAAGTCATCAGTTAGTACATCTCGGTGTGTTAGTACATCTCGGTGTGTTAGTACATCTTGTTAGTACATCTCGGTGTGTTAGTACATCTTGTTAGTACATCTCGGTGTGTTAGTACATCTTGTTAGTACATCTCGGTGTGTTAGTACATCTCGGTGTGTTAGTACATCTTGTTAGTACATCTCGGTGTGTTAGTACATCTTGTTAGTACATCTCGGTGTGTTAGTACATCTCGGTGTGTTAGTACATCTTGTTAGTACATCTCGGTGTGTTAGTACATCTCGGTGTGTTAGTACATCTTGTTAGTACATCTCGGTGTGTTTAACTCCTGTTGAAAATCAGGTACATTTTAAAAAGACGTCGCTTTAAATTTATCTGATTTTGAATAGAAGTTTGATGTGATTTAAACATACTGGGATGTTCTTGGCTTTTTCACATATTTGTATTATTCATTGATCCTCTGGTGACTTTCAGCTGGCATGGAGCGGCGATCAATACCAACCAGCTCGCAGAGGGAACAAAGGAAAGAGACAATAAGGAGGATTTACCTGCAAACCAGGAAGTCAAACCAACAAACGACTCGGGTATCATTTAACACTTCCTGTGTTGATTATGAATTATTATTTCTTTAGTGAAAAACGCTTGAAATGGAAATCTTTCACGTCCCTGAATCCCTCTGTAATCTTGGATGGGATAATAAACGGGCATGTTGTGTGTTGCAGACGTGAGCGGGCCCGAGGCGGTCCGGAGGGCCTTCAGACACGCCTGGAAGGGTTATAAAGACTTTTCTTGGGGCCACGACGAGCTGAGGCCCATCTCCAAGTCTCACAGCGAGTGGTTCGGTTTGGGTCTGACGCTCATCGACGCCCTCGATACCATGTGGATCCTCGGCCTCAAAGAAGGTAGTCTGACCTCTGTGCTGTTAAACTAACCAGTTAGAGCTGCAAAGAACATTTATTTTCATTATCGATGAATCAGTCATTTATTTTCTAAATTTTTTGGTCTTTAAAATGTCAGAAAATGGTAAAAGAAAATTCCCTGAAGTTGAAGTCTAAAATGTCTCGTTGTGTCCTGACTTAGTCAACAATAAAAAGATGTTCAGTTTATTATGTAGGAGTCAGAAAATATTCACTTTTAAATTGCTGAAATCAGAGAGTTTGAAGATTTTTTTTTGTCATTACAAACTGCTCTGAATGATTAATCAACTATTGAAATTGCAGCAGAGTTTCTAATTTATGAACCAAAAACAGGTCAAATAAGATCAGCTGATGGCTCCTGATTCTTCTTTCTTTTTTAAACACACAAATCATTTCAGGAAGCAAAAACGACTCCTGAAACATTTTTTATTTTCTCTTCTGACGGAAGGAAACAAACTGGAAGTCACTTTTCAAAAAATGTTCTTTACGGGAATAAGAGAAGAGGAAATAAAACAGAACAAACAGTTTATGAACAAAACAAGTGAACTCGTGTCAGAAGAAGTTGAACAACAAATACAACAACAAATCTTTGTTTCTAGTATCAAATACTTCCCTCTTGTGTGTTTGAAAGGTTGCTCTGAAATGTTGGGAGCTTATTTAAGTTGTGAAACTGTCAAACATTTATAGAGAGCTGAACACACCGCTCACGTGTGACGGTATCTTCTCATCAGTTCACTCACAGGTCGCTTAATAATTAGTCATTTATCCCTGAAGTGAAGACGGTGAGGGGAAAAAAAAGACATGAAAACCGTTTCATCATAATGAGCGGAGTTATAAATACATCTGTCTGTGTCTGTTGCAGAGTTTGAAGAAGCGAAGGCGTGGGTCACCACGGAGCTCACCTTCGACAAGAACGTAGACGTCAACCTGTTCGAGAGCACCATCCGCATCCTGGGAGGTCTGCTGAGCACGTACCACCTGACCGGAGACACCCTGTTCCTCCACAAAGCCGTGAGTCCAAACTCAAAACCACAGACTGGATATAAAAGAGTTCGTAGCTTCAGGTCTGTAAAATGGTTCCGATCCAGAAGTGTCTTCAGCTGCAATACCAGCGAGTGCCACTAGAGGTCGGCTCCAAAAAGCCTCCGGCTCCATAGACTCCCATTCAACTTCTCTCATCAAATCCAAAGTGAATAAAATGTGTCCATCAGTTATCTCGGTGTTGTTAGCTAAAGTCACTCCTTCTTATTAGTTTTCTGGAGGTCCATCTGAAAATAATCCCTCATTCATTAGAAAAGAAGATTCAAGAAGACCTGGTTTTGGGGGCGTGTCTGTTTGATTGACAGGCCTCTGCTTTTTAAAAATGTCTAAATATGAATGATTTTTGTAAATGTAGAAATACTTCAGCCTGCACCTGATTATTATTTTTATTGTCAGTTTATTTGCCAATTATTTTCTTGTAAAAAAAAATTGTTTTATTTAATATAGAGATTATTTAGGAAATTTGTGTTTTCAAATACTTAACAGAAATCTCTGGTGATTCATGGATTTATGGTATCATCTGTAGAAAGATTACTTCTGTAATAAAAGCCCAGTAATGCTGAACTAATCTCTGGTTTAATCCTGACACAATTCGCTTGAGCAAACTTTGCCTCCAATAAAACACGAGCTGTGAAGTCGGCTGCACACTTTCCATCAAACTTTTCAAATCGAATGAAGTCGGTCATGTTTCACGTCTGCACGTGATCTGCACCGTTTCCACAGAAAGACATCGGCTCCAGGCTGATGCCGGCCTTCAACACCCCGTCCAAGATCCCCTACTCCGACGTGAACATCGGGAAAGGCACGGCCCACCCGCCCCGCTGGACCTCGGACAGCACCGTGGCCGAAGTCACCAGCATCCAGCTGGAGTTCAGGGAGCTCAGCCGCCTCACCGAGGACCCGCAGTACGAGGTAACGGACCCCGCAATGACTTACAGGCCAGATGTCTTCATTACCCATGATGCTCTTGGTGCAGAATGGGAAAATCAAGGTTTAGATCATAGACTGTATATCTAAAAATGGACGTAGCTTCCGGGTCTGAAAAATTAGGCTTTAAGCTGCAATCCCTCATTCATTAGAAAAGAAGATTCAAGAAGACCTGTTTTTGGGGGCGTGTCTGTTTGATTGACAGGCCTGTGGTGCAGTCAGGTTATCGGTGGGCGGGACGTAGTATCGTCAGGTTTCCAATCAGATCGGTCAGATCCAGCGCTGGCTCCTCCCCCAGCTCGTCCAAATATGGTCACTTCCTGCTCCAAATCGCTCCGAACTAGCAAAGATGGTGACGGACAGTGTGTCCCTCCTCTGACTCAGCGCCTGAATGTCCTTCGTCCTCCAGGCCGCGGTCGCCGAGGTCATGAATCAGGTCCACAAGCTGGAGGGGAAGCTGGACGGTCTGGTGCCGATGTTCATCAACACCAACAGCGGGAAGTTCACCCATCAGGGCATCTACACGCTGGGAGCCCGAGCAGACAGCTACTACGAGTACCTGCTGAAGCAGTGGATCCAAGGAGGCAAGAAGGAGGACCAGTGAGTCGCTCTGGAACATCTCCAGTAGTCAATACCAGTGTTAATGTCTTAAAGAACCGTTCATGATGTACGTGTGACTTCAGACTGTTGGAGGACTATCTGGAGGCGGTGGAGGGAGTGAAGAAGAACCTGCTGCAGAAGTCTTCACCCAACGGCCTCGTCTTCGTCGGGGAGCTCTCACACGGACAGTTCAGCCCCAAGATGGTCAGTGATGCTCCGTTTCTTATCTTCAGGTCTGAACTTTTAATGTTTCCTGCTGTCGTCCAGGAGTCCGTTGTTGCTGCCAAAGTCTCCAAAATACAAATTAAGAGTCTGAATACTTCTGTGAAGTTCAGTTTTTGCTGCTGAGTGAGAAGTTCTGTTGTTTAGCACATTATTAGTGCGGCACAGCAGGTCCACCTCGCTGATAAAGTTCTTTTGTTGTTCCAGGACCACCTGGTGTGCTTCCTGCCGGGCACTCTGGCTCTCGGCGCTCACCACGGCCTGCCCTCCGACCACATGGATCTGGCCAAGCAGCTGATGGAGACCTGCTACCAGATGTACGCCCAGATGGAGACGGGCCTCAGTCCCGAGATCGTCCACTTCAACATGCACGAAGGCAGCATGCGGGACATCGACGTGAAGGTCGGTGGATTCTGTGATGTCATTTAAAGTCTGAAACTTCCTGTTTACACGATGCAACATTTGTTGTGTGAATAACAAAGTAGGTTTTTAAAGTTTTAGTGTGAAGTTACACCATGTGGTCGAGCTAAATGCAACGACTTCCTGTGTCCGTTTCAAATGAAAAGCCCTCATTTCAAATGAAAAGCCCTCATTTCAAATGAAAAGCCCTCATTTCAAATTAAAAGCCCTCGGCCCAGCAGATGTTAACGACTGTTCTCTGTGACAGCTGGCAGACCGACACAACCTCCTGCGACCGGAGACGGTGGAGAGTCTCTTCTACCTGCACAGGTTCACGCAGGATCAGAAGTACCGAGACTGGGGCCGGGAGATCCTGCAGAACTTCAACAAGTACACCAAGGTCAGTGAAACGCAGGCCGGGCCGCTCCGGATCCAATCAACCAGCACGGATCTCTGACTTCAGTTAGAAATCACCTCGGAAATATCTTAAAACAAACAAAACTCTCTATTAACAAAAATAATACAATCAGAAAGGCTCTGCTCCTGTTTGCTCATCACCAAATAAAACAGGAAGTGACGGGGTTTGTGGGAAATGTGTCCTTCACATTAAAATGATGATTAAATGTTTGTGATCAAAGGAAGTGATTCCATATTACTGGATGTTAAATGAGTTTTGTCCACACGTCCAGTTGTCAGAGACGTCTTTGTTTGTTTCATCCAGCAGGTCTATGTGTTGAATGAACATGAATTAAACAGCATCTAAAGCTCTTATTTTGAAAGGCTGATGAAAGCTGTCACTTTTAGGATTTTTATTTTTATTTTTTACTTTTAGCCATTTTCTTCAAGTTCAATAAATAAAATACAAAAAAGTGTGACGTGCAGCAGGATTAATATCACAGGAAGTGATTACATATTTATTCCTTTATCAGTTAGTGCTTAAAAAACAAATTGACATTTTTGAGAAAATCCGCCACAAAATCAAAACATTTCTGATCACAACAATAAAAATTTAAAAAAAATAAAAAATAAAATTACGTTCAAAGAAACAACTCAACATGTGACATGTGACCAACACCCCCGTGTCCCCCCTCAGGTGTCCTCCGGCGGCTACACCTCCATCAACAACGTGCGCGACCCGGAGTACCCGAGTCCCCGGGACAAGATGGAGAGCTTCTTCCTGGGAGAGACCCTGAAGTATCTGTACCTGCTGTTCTCCGACGAGCCCGACCTCGTCAGCCTGGACCAGTACGTCTTCAACACCGAAGCCCACCCGCTGCCTATATGGCCGTCCAACGCATCACAGACACACACACACACACACCTCTCAGGGTTGGTTTAACACCAACGCGACCCTCGGCGACCCTGAACGCCTCTTTTTTTTTCTTTTCTTTTTTTTTTTTCAACTGACCGAATCTTTCCTTCGGCCAATGAAAACGCTCCGTTTGTGGCTGAGCCCGGTTTGTTTATCCGACTGCTGGTTCTGGTGGGGTTTTTCTTTTTTTTGGGTGGGGGGGGGGTGTCTGGTAGTGACCTGCTGGATGCCGGAGGAGCAGAGCAAGGAGGTGTCTGATAGGAAAAAAAACCTGACTGTGACTTGAATCAAACTCTAATGTCTTAATCACGTTTGAGAGGATGAGGAGGAGAGTCGGCTGTGAGGAAGATGTTTGGAGCTCCGCGACATTTTGGTTTGTCACAATACTCAATTTTTTATGTCAAAAAAAAAGTACGTCATCTTCTCTGTCACCGTATCTGTGATCGAACTGAGCCGGTCGCCTTTGTAGCAGAAACATCTGAAACCGGACCGCCGAGTCTCCGGACCGCCGAGTCTCCGGACCGCCGAGTCCTCGTCACGCTGTCGGATCCAGACGTCCAATCCCGTGTCTGAAACTCCTCCCTCTTCGGCTGGAAACCAGGAAGTCAAGCCTGAGCGAGAGTCCCGTGCTGCATTCATGTCACGCTGGGAAATGGGAGTTTCCAACAAAGATCACGTTGAGGTTTGAGGAGGAAACTTTTCTTGGGAGGAACTCACACTGTGACACGATTCATTATGAATTATTAATTACTGCAGTGAAAGATTCTGACACCCAAAAACATTTAGTTATGTGTCGAATGAAATCAGTTTGTTGACGGTGGATCAGTGGAGGAAGCAGCATTCACATCTTTTACTTGAACTAAAGCACAGATGCAGCATTAATCAGTCCCTCCAGGAATTTATGGATTTTTTTTATTTTTTTTATTATGTTTTAATCCAAAAATTGTGGATTTTTGCAGCAAAAATGTTCAATATAATTTTCAGTTTCAAGTTAGTTTCTTTGGTGGTAAAACTGCAGGAATTATAGGAAATGTATTTTATTTGTAGTTTTTTTTTTTAAACTACTCCCTGATACAGATGTGCCGCCAGTAGCCGGTCGTCGTAGCGACGACTCTCCCCGAACGCTTCGGGTTCTTCAGACTTCAGAGCAGCTACAAACCGATCCGTCGCCTTCAGCCTCCCAACGCTTCCCTCCCGTTTCCTCCCACGTGACCTGAATGCAGCATCCGTTGGTAGCCGGGATCACGTGACCTCGCTCTCATTCCAGTTGTTGCCAAGCAGCAGATTTACGTACACAAACTGTGAAACTTTTACTTTCTGATGGCAGCAGTACTTTGTTGTTTTTCTGTTTCCGCTGAATGTCTCACGTCTTTTCTTTCTTTCTCTGTGATGTTTCGTTTTGTGTTTTTCTTCCAGGTGAGATCTGAGATATAAATGAAAAGTCTAATATATTGATTTGTAGTGAATATTTCTGCAGCTTAGTGTCGATTAGTTGTTTTTTGTTTTTGTTTTTTTGCGTTCATTCCTGTAAATACCTGCAAGCTTCACGAATTCCACCAAACTCGTCTCGTATACTGGTCGTGTTTTTGTCGTCGTCTCACGTGTGCCTTCGATGTTGCTTCAGACAACAAAAAAAGACGGTTAACGTCCATTCGAGCTATTTTCTACGTGTGCGTGTCGCTGATTTGCTTCGGAGAAAAAACGTTTGCCGTGATCACTGCAGATTATTTTCTAAGTGAACTGAGGATTGATGTTTTTTTCCCTGAACATGATGCTGATCTGTGATTCCTCCCTGGACGTGTTTCAGCGTAACTCCTGAGCCAAAGATATGCTGAACGAATCTGGCAGACCGCCGGTGTTTTGAGAAAAAAGAAAAGATAAAGCCATTTCTCCAAAGCCGCCTCTTTTCAGGAGCTATTTTCAGTGCTTTTGATAAGAATTTGACCCGCGTGTTTTTTGTTTTTTGGGGGGGGGATATTTTTAGAACTAAAAAAGAAAAAGAAATCACTGATGACTGATTCACTTGTTTGAGCTGCACGTCTGCGACGAGTCGTCGTGTTTCTCGTCTCGACAGCAGCAGCAGCTCCGCATCGCAAAATATATTGTGGGGAACAGGAAGAAGCTGCAGGAAACCAAATCCTGTGAGTAGAGGCGGGGCTACAAGTTTGTTGTTGGGGGCGAGAAACTCGCTAACGTGTTGGAGAAGCCCGTTGCCATGGCGCCACAGTTCAGGTGCTTTGAAGTGAATGTTTTCCCCTCAGAGAGTTCCCAGTGGAACTCGGTGTTGACAGTCTGACTCTGGGGGACGAATTCACGGTTGCACAACATCCCGCCAACGTCCAAGAAAAACCCCACCTGGTGTCTCCTGACCTGACACGCCTGAAGCTCCGCCCCCACTCAAAAAAAAGCAAGTAGATCTCCGGCCCAATACTTCCACGTTAGATGTTCGGTGGAGCGTCGTGGCTGACGGACCACAAAAGAAATCGCAAACACGGTTGTTGTTTTTTTTGTCTTTTTTTGTTTTGTGTCAAACCTAACGTCCTCCATCTGTCTGCAGAGGGATCTTTGTGAGGTGCAATCAAAGGAGTTCAGAGTGTTCCTGAACGCAGCACGGCGATGCACACGGAGCAGCGGGAAGCAACGAGCTCCACCAGGAAGTGTTCAGCGTGTCGTCTCTCGAACACGTTAACGTGACGGCTGGTACGTGAAACATTTTGTGATTTCAACCGCTGACCTGAAACTGGAGCAAAGAAACTTCAGATTTATGAGGTCAAACTCGTTGTAAAACCATTTCAAGGCTCTCGATGAGTTCTAGGGTTTGAAACAAAAACAAAAAAAACAGCCGTGGAAATCACTGCATCGGCTCAGGAACACTTCGGCTGTGAGCGGCCGTTTTTGAAGTTTTCTTGTATCCCAAAAGTTTGACCCCAAAATCTGATCTTAAGTTTTGCGGTTTATGGTGACATCACAAATGTTGGAACTCTTCCTCGTGACGGTTCTCGATCCTCCAGCTGCTCGGCGTCCGTCAACCGTCTCTGAACGTAGAGATCTCATCTTGTATTTGAATGTGGAACACGTTAAGGGCTTTGTTCTGATGGGGGTGGGGGGCACTTTATTTATTTCAAACTTTCCTGAGCATTAAAGAAAATGTGTTGTTGACGTCACCTGGTGTAAATTAATGAGAAAATGCTGAAACAGGTTTGATTTTGTAAAAAAAAAAAAAAAAAAGTTGATTAAAGAGATTTTATTGAACAGAAAAAACAAAATAACATCAGCGATTTATTCAAAAAGAGTGAGAGTGCAAAACTAAGTGATGTTGAAACAAAGTGAACACGTGCTTTTTAAGGTGTCTTCTGCAGCCGGGTCTTCTCCATCTTCACCCACTGTGCGATAAGCTCCGCCTCCATCTTCCTGGCGCTGACCACAGACTCCGGATCGGCCTCGTTAGAAGCTCTGAGCCAAAGAGGGCAAAAAAAACAACAAAAAAACCATCCCGTTAACATTTGAGAGTTTAAACGGAGTGAAGATGGAGTCGCAGCAGCTTCCGGTACCTCAGGTCCAGATGATGAGCTCCTCCGGAGATGTTGATGGCGATCAGCGACGAGCTCAGAGACTTACGCACCTGAGAGGGAGAGAGGAGGCGGAGTCAGGGTGAAAGAGGTTCGCTGAGTCGGGTCATGTGGGGGAGGGAGGGGGAGAGGGTGGGGGGGGTCACTCACCCCTCCGTTGGCCCACGGGTCCAGGTCTCCGTTAGAGAAGATAATGTTGCTGGCTGTGGAGAGAGCTGAGAACAAGAACATTAAAACAAAAGGTTAAAAACTCCAGAAAAATGTAACGTCAGGTCGAAAAGCTTTTAGAGGAAAACAGGCTTGTAACGCACTTAAGTTTCTTTTATATTTCACTCATCATTTTATGTTTTAATCTGTTGAAGTCTGATTAAATCTTTTAAAGTGAGATCGAGTCTGTTTATGTCAGTTTGAATCTGATTGAGTCAGATTGAATCAGATTGAGTCAGATTGAATCAGATTGAGTCAGATTGAATCAGTGTCAGTCTGTGAGTGTTCAGCGCTCACCGTCTCCCCAGAACTGGACTTTGAGCCAGTCGGGTCGCGGCACCACGGCCCAACGTTTGGAGCAGTAGAGCTCGCGGTCTTTCTCCGTGAAGCTCATGGGAGGAAACATGTCCGTCACGTTGTTGCTCTCGTAGCACAAATCGATCTCGGTGCACGCCTGCGGACACACGGAGACGGGACAGGAGTCAGAGAATCGACTTCAGGTGTTTCCGTCCTCTGATCTCTGCGCGTCTCACTGTGGGCGGAGCTTAAACCTCTGCTGGGCGGCCCTATGAAGTAGGTGTGCGTACCTGGTAGTCCCAGGCCAGGCTGTCGAAGCCCAGTCCGCATCCGGTGGGATCGGCACACTCCACGTACAGAAGGTAGAGGTCGAAGCAGCTCAGGGCTCCGGTGGAGTTGTACACGATGCCTGCAGGCCCGAAAACACGCAGGTTAGTTCTTAGACGTCGTTACAGTCGGTCAATTTACGAGCTTTAGACCTCCACAGAGGAGCTCATGTTTACTGTTTGTTTGTTTGTCTGCAGGATTAAAGAAAAAACAACCCGATTTTTATCGAGGAAGAACTTAACTTGATTGTATGTGCAAGAAGAACAAATGTCTGTCAGCATCTGTATTTATTCCAGGCTATAAGAAGTCAGCTGCTGCCCTCTAGTGTCTGCAAACAGGAACTACATCTGATGCTCTTATTTTCTAAACTCATTTCCTGTCCTGTAAGAACAGTTTTTCTTTGTTTTACCTGCTGTGTCTCTGAGGTTGGTCAGCAGGTCCGGTCCACTCAGCATGGTCTCACAGGCCACCTGCAAAACAAAACAAAAAGTCCCAGAATGCATCACTGACAGCAGCTTGCAATTTTACCTCCCAAAAAAAAGAAGAAAAAGAAAATCACATACAACTTAATTTTTGAGAAATACTGCTGCAGAAATTGAACATTTCTGATCTCAACAACCACGAAAAAATCTTTAGCAACATCCTGAAGGGATTTAAAACATAAATCTGCTGGTTTCCTTGAAGAGATCATTCAGATGCAGCCGGGTTATAAACTGCTTTTATACGACGTGTGCAGTTTAACGCCGGCGTACCTTCACCGGGTCGGCGGGCATGTTGCCCCAGAAGTGCGTGCTGTACGGGTAGTCCAGCATGGCCATCAGGGTGAAGGCGTTCCTCAGCAGCCCGTTGAGCTGCCGGACGTCCCGAGCCGACGAAGGAGGTTTGCAGAGAGCGAACTCCGACTGGATGCGGCTGTAAGCTGGAGACACGACGACAGACGTGAGTTTCAGACCTGCAGGATATTTATTTTTACGTCTATTTTGCGCAGATAATTTCTTTGTGATTTTACCCTGACGTTCAGCCAGCTCTCGGAGCTGATGGAAAGCTCCTCTCACAGCGTCGCTGCACTCCGGAGAAACGCCCTCGAAGTCCTGCCAATCACAAACAAACAACCTTCAAGGTTAAACGAGCTTTCAAACTAATTTGAATATTTATTTTATTTCAGCAGGACGTGAAAAATAAGATTTCCTGTCTTTTCACTGTTTTTTTTCAGCTTCTTAAAAATCCTGCGGTCTTCTCCGATCAGTTTCCCCCCAGAGGACGCAGATTATTTGATCTTTACCAGGATCTACTCTGAACTTTAAGAGACAAAAATCACACAATTTCCTCTGATTTTCGTCACTTGGAAGCAACTTTTTGTCCGAGGAAGCTTTGTATACATATATACAAGTATATATATATATATATATATAAAGAAAAAAACGTCCCGACATTCACAAACTTTTCTGAAACCACGTCGAGACACCGACAACCAGACGAGCGCCACTTACAGCCGTGACGTCCCTGAAGAACTGGCGTGAGTCTCCGAGCCCGGCGGTGGACAGGATGGGGGCGCTGGCCGCCAGAGCTCCGCCCACCACGTTGGGATACTTCAGCCTCATGTAGACGGACAGCATCCCTCCGTAGCTGCAGGAGACCAGGAAAAAAACATCTGTTCTTTCTTTCTTCTCGTCATCAGAGAGGCTGTAGCTCAGACGGTAGAGAGGGTTGAACACCAATCAGAAGGTTGGTGGTTCGATCCCCAGCTCCTCCTGTCCACATGTCTAAGTGTCCCTGAGTCGCTCCTGATGGTGAACCGTCGGTGTTGTAAGTCGATTTGGATAGAAGCGTCAGCTAAATGAAATGTAATGTGATCATGACATCGACGCGTTTAAAGTCTCCTCAGACTGTCAGAAAATGGTTGAGGTCCGTCTTCAACCCCTTCAAAGGTGGACGTCCCTGAAGGCACCATGAAACAGTGTCACCACACTTTAAGTCAACATGTGCTGTTATTGCAATTTTAAACCGTTCTATAAGATGTATTATATCTTTTTAAACTGTATTTAATTACATCCAGATCTTATTATGATTGTCAAATTGTTTTAACAAGTTTATGACAAAAGTTTGACTATTTTCCTCTTAAAAAATATATTTTCCATATTTCTTTTTGACTGACTTTCTACTTTTTTTGTTGCATTTGTGCTGAATTTTATTCCTGTGACTTTTATTTTGTTGACCAGTTTTGCTTTATGGTTTTTATCTGCTTCAAAATGTTATTTAAAAAAAACAACAACAACCTGAATAATAAAAACACATAATATAAATTAAAACTGTTCTTATTACAGCTGCAGACACACGAGTCCAAACCTGCTTATTAAAATCATTTTATCACAACATGTTGTTGTTGTTTTCTTTGAATCGAAACGTTTCTTCTGAGGTCACGCAGGTGTGCGACATCATGGTCGCTCAGGTGGAACCTACCTGCCTCCGAACACGATGACGGGACAGTCGGCGGCCGCCAGCTGCTGCTTCAGGTCCACGATCATGACGGCGTAGTCGGCGAGCGCCTGCTCCACCGTCAGCAGGCCGACCTGAGGGACGCCGAAGGAGTCTTTACCGAACGGGAGGGAGCTGCCGTAGTACCGCTGTCAGAGGGGGAGGAGGAGCAGGAGGAGGAGGAGGAGGAGGAGCAAGAGGTTAAAAGATTCAAAGCAAATAAAACTCTCTGGACATAAACTGATAAACAATCTGCACGTTTCCTCATTTAACTCAAACTCATTTCATTCAAAACACAAATTAAAGGAACAATCTGCAAGATTTTCATTTCCATAAGTGGCTCCTTCAGAAAGTGTGATGTGTCAATCAAAGCCTGAGAGATGGTTTCCCTCCACTGTTGCAGGATGTTGATTCATCCGCTGCTGAAGTTGGTCAGTTTTCTGGACCTTTAAATCCTCAGAAACACCAGAGTGAAAACTAAAAGAATTGAAGTTTTGAGGAAACAGTTTTTTTTTTGTCAGAAGATTTAAAGAGTAAAAATCAGCTGACAGTCTGAGTCAAACTTCAACCAGTGATTTCCCCTTCGTGGTCACGTGACGCACAAAACGCTTGTTCGTAAATAAAAGCTGCGGTTTTTTGTTTTCTTACGTGTTCAGCGAATATGACGAGCGCCCCCTGCTGAGCCGCCAGCTCGGTGATGAAGCCGGAGTTCAGGGCGAAGTCCCAGATGTCTCCCTCGTTGCCGGTGTAGAAGAAGACGGGACCGGAGCCTTTCGTCCAGTGTTCATCTGACGGGAAACAGATCAGTCAGTCATCTGCTGCCACCTCGCTCACACACTCACAGCTGCTCTCACCTGTGATCAGGTAGCGCTGATTAAAGGTCCCGTTCCCCACGCTGTTGAAGTTGAAGTGGTCCCGAGTCTGGCTGAAGAACTTCTCTTCGAACTGAGGCTCATTCTGCCCGCCGGGATGTTTCCTCGGCTGGAAGGACGAAACGCACGGCTCAGCAGATTTAGGAATATTTATATGGTTTATAATGTTTGTATTTTACAGATGTATCCCACTTATTCTCTGTTTTGATTTATTCGTATTCATTCATTGTTATATGTTAGTGCGGTTTCCCAATTTGGAATCAACCATGTACATTTATCTCCAGAAATCACAGCTTGAAACAGGAATTTCTTGTATAAATCTAGTTTTGAAAAATAAATTTCGACAACAAATATTAAAAAATAAGTTCAAACCAAACTCTATTCAAGAAACCACCGATTTAATAACGCTTTGCCTGTAAAAACACCTTCATTACATGACAGACTAAGACTTGAACCGAGTGGCTGATGCTACTTCTCCATTTTTGAATTCGGCTCACACCATTGAACAGGAAGAAAAGCAGAACACGTCCTGCACGTCACACTTCATTCAACAGGAATGAAACAGCTGAGAACGAGACTTCTGAATGACACCAGACATCACAACAACAACAACAACAACAACAACAACAACAACAACAACAAAGAGCCGAAGTGTTACCGTGACATGAG
Organism: Brachyistius frenatus; assembly: GCF_029030835.1. Taxonomy (NCBI): domain Eukaryota; kingdom Metazoa; phylum Chordata; class Actinopteri; family Embiotocidae; genus Brachyistius; species Brachyistius frenatus. Next base: position 235,559 of record NW_027210830.1, on the reverse strand, counting down.
TGAACGGGACACCGTGCAGCACGTCCGCGCGGAACAGAGTCACCGTTACCGCGAACAAAGACACAACCCTTCTCATGTTACACGGATTTCGTCGCCGACAGCACGCCGCGTCTGATTATGATTCTCCAATGCGCCTGCGCGAAACGGACACGTCACATGACTTGTGTTGTGCTCTGTGCTGCATTTAATTGCGCCTCGTAAGACCTGCTACTTCCTCACGTACAACCGTTGAACTATTTGCGATTACACAGATAAAGTCATACTATAGCATGTCGTCTAAAATATGATTAAAAAAATAAAAAAGTCATTATATTTCACTATATTATTGTATTATAGCAAGAATATAGAAAAGTAGCATCACACTACAATATATATAACACCTGTGTGAAAATGATGAAGAGAAATATTTCACTAATATGTTTAAATGCAGGAATAGTATAAATCCAGCAAACACTTCCTGCTGAAAGAAATGAAACAAAGGGAGTTTAAAGGAATCTGTTCTAAATTAGAAACACAGAAATATACAGAAAAAAACACTGAACACTGTTTGAATATATAAAACACATATATTTGCATGTAGAAACAGAAAAATAGGATTTTCCATAAAAAACAGCCTACTACCAATAATATCCAATATAAATGATCAAATAAAACGATGTTGTTTTGATTCAATTATAAAATCTATAATAAATAAAACTAGATGTAACAAAGTAAATTAGCTCTATCTTAACAATATAAAAACAAAACATTAGTCATGAATTATTGTACAATATAATAGTGATGATTAAAGACTGTTATTCTGCCTGTTACAGGAGAGACTTGTTGTGTTTATACTGGTGCGGTGGGAAGAACATGAACATTATGTCATGCTTGTGTTTATGTTTCTTGAGGTGGGCGGAGCCAAAAGCCAACCTGTGGAGCAAGTTGATCCACTTGGATAAGCAGAGGAAACATCCCATAATGTTCCTTTTGTGCCTGAACGCCAGGGCCGTCTCAGTGTCAGATTTATGTTTCAAAGCAGTTTTCTTTTTTTCTCCCGACTTCCTTCTCAGAAATCAGTCACCTGTAAAGGGAGGTCAAAGGTCACCCTGAGTACAGCTCTGATTCAGAGATTCCCAACAGCGGTGACTTCACCTGACTTTATCTAAAGTTAAGTTTCAAAACATAATTAATGCAACAATTCAACTAAAGACTACAGAAAAATCTAAACAGTGCACTCGCCAGTGATCCCTTTGTTGTGATTGTCATGAGTACATCAGGTGAATTCCTGAGGTGGTGTCTCTGTGGGGAATGTGGGAGGACGACTTCCTCGTAGCAACTGGGTGGAGACTCCCGAGGAGTTTCTGTCCCTGCTGAGACGGACAGAGACAGACGGAGACGGACAGACGCTGACAGGAGTCTCAGTCATTCAGGAGTAAAAAAGGTAAGCGGAGCGATTTTAGAGGATTTAAAACAACTGCTTGTTTGACGTGAAGTCGACACGCCGACGGACTCCAGATAAAGTTCCAGGAAGTATTCCAAGAAAACCTGAGCAGAGTTACAGATTCACGTTGGAGTTTCCTCTTTTTTCTTATTTAACTTTATTATTAAATTCAGAACTCACTGAAAGAGAAACTGTCTTAGTGTTTTAAAAGGAAACTAAAGGCTTTTCTATTTCTTCTGGCTTTTATTTTGAAGGAATGTTTACAGCCCTAACTGTTTACTGTTAATCATTGGTTTTATCCCTCGGGTTCATTCTGTTTTGTTGACTTCATTTATTGTTGTTTTTTTCAACACTATTTTGTGTTATTTTTTGCTTTTTTTTGTGTGTGTATTGTTTAAATTTTTGTGCGTGAAACACTTAAAGTTGCGTCTTTGTATGAAAGCTGCTTGAAAGTTCCTTTTAGATGGTTAACAGGTCAAATGTTTTTGCATTTATCTTGATCTTTCACTCATCTCTTCCATCTTCCTTTGAGGAAGTTTTTCAACCACCTCCACTGTTTGACTGATTAAATCAAAGTCCTTGTTTCCTTCTGTTATTTCTGAATTGCTACACAACTCCTGACGCACGTTTTAGTCATAATGGATCATTTTACCTTCAGTATAAAACTGAAGATCAGAGACCTTCAGAGCTCCAATTACATTTTTAGTTATAAGAAATGTAATAATTAGTTTGTATTCTTAAATCTGAGTAAAAGTGAAGAATATCGATTTTTTTTTTCTTTCATTTAATCTCAACATTTTTGGAGAAAAACTTTTAAACTGCCTATTTTAGTTGTTGATGTGTTTGTCTGCAGCCTCGTCCGTCCACGATGCTGTACACCGACCTGCTGCGTCTGTGGGACGCGTCCGTCAAGGCCGTCGACGCCAAAGACTGGAACGGAGCGCTGGCCGAGCTGGAGCAGATCAGCGAGCCGACGTCTCGCACGTTGTTCATCGCCGCCGCGGCTCACCTGGCGCTGGGTCAGCTGGACCGGGCCATGCAGGTCGGCCACGTTAACGTTAACGTCAGAACAATTATTGTTACTGGTGCTTCACAGAAGAAGAACAACGTGTCGCCTGCAGAGAACAGAAACCACAAAAAGCTCCAAAAACAAGATATACAAAATCATTTTTTAAGTTTGTAGGTAGAAATAATTTTTTAAAAAATGCATCAGAATCACAGCAAAGCGTGAAATAGACACGCAAAACGTGAGTTAGCAACGCTCGCCGCTGTCTGGGTGCGACAGGTACACGTTTTGAAAGCGTGAAACTGACATGCATAAATGTCCTGTGACCCAGGATCACGTGTCCAAGGTCCCGTAACCAAGGCAACAAAGGACATTTTGTGGGGTATTAAGAGGCAGTTTTATTCTCCTGTAAATCACAAGGCTGTAAACATGCAGTAGGTTTAATTTGTTGTCCACTACAGTAAAAGCGTGTAACTTTCACGCCTTAGACTGTACAAAGTGTGGCTATCTGATGTTTTTGGCTGTAGCAGACCGGCGTGTCTATTTCACGCTTTGCCTTCAGATCATCTGCACTAAGAACTCTGTTCTCTCATCTGATCCATTTTAATGAGTGAAAGAAAATTTATTTAATCAGTTTTTTTATTTACAGTCCGTCGCTTACAAAAAAACTACACGTTTTCTATCTGTCGTAGTATTATCAGCCTAATATTCTTTATTAATATGAATTTCATAAATGTGTGGTGTCACTTTCATCTGTTCGTGTACCCGTCTGTGGCGTCCAGGCTTTGGACCTCACCATCGCCAAGGACGCACGTCTGGCCGTGGGCTTCTTCCAGAGAGCAGCAGTGATGATACAGATGGACAGGTGGGAGTGGTTTCATCCAAACAGTTAGCTCTGTTTAAAAAAAGCACCTGATGATCCAACACTTCCTGCTATAAGATGAATTTATATACAACAGAAGAAAATATGCTTTAAAAGAAACATGATGGTCGATTTCTTTAAAAATACTGATAGAATATTCGCTGTCAAAATCTTTTCCTGCTAAAATAAACAGACTCCAGCATGAAACAGGCTGTTCATGGTTGTGTTTATGTGCTGGCAGGTGGTCTGGTTTAAAAGAGAATCATGAAAATACTGTTAAACCAGGAAGTGACTGCAGCACAAAGAAAATGTCAGATATCAAATGTCATGTTTGTGTGCAGCTTCTTTTGGTGCCTTTTCATATTAAAACCGCTCAGTTTTTTTAAATGTGTATTTATTCTTGTACATCTGAGTCTGTGTGCGTCTGTCCAGGCTGGAAGAGGCTCTGTCAGACTGCATCTGGGCTCAGAAGCACATGAGAGGAAACGTGGTCATCGACTACAGACAGCTGGGACTCCGCTTCAAACTCTACAGCTGGCAGGTGAGACGTTCAGACACACACACACACACACACACACACACACACACACACACACACACACACACACACACACACACACACACACACACACACACACACACACACACACACACACACACACACACACACACACACACACACACGTCAGCAGGCTTTTTATGAGACATTGCAATGAATAAAAAAAAAAAGGGAAATCCAGCGCGGTCTGTCAGTGTGGAGGAATAAAAAACCTGAGAGATCACTTCTGTGTCATCACCTCCGCTGTGAAGTTCAAACGTCCCACCCAGCTGGGGGCCAACAAACGCCTCATTGATGGAGGCTGCAGAAGGAGGTTACGCAACCTCTCATATTTATCAGAGCGCAGATAAGACAACATACCTGTGTGGGCCACCTGTCAGCGAGAGGACGTCACCTTCCTCGTCTTCTTCCTCCGATAGGAGGGAAGGGATGCGGTTGTCATGGGGATCTGACGAGCCGAACTGGGGGGAAAAAATTATTTACAGTCAAAAAATGCCAGAAAACTAATAAGAAGGAGTGACTATAGCTAACAACACCGAGATAACTGATGGACACATTTTATTCACTTTGGATTTGATGAGAGAAGTTGAATGGGAGTCTATGGAGCCGGAGGCTTTTTGGAGCCGACCTCTAGTGGCACTCGCTGGTATTGCAGCTGAAGACACTTCTGCATCGGAACCATTTTACAGACCTGAAGCTACGAACACTTTTATATCCAGTCTGTGGATAAAAAAAAGACTCCATGGACATATTATATTACAATAATATAATATTATATTGTATTTTGATAAATGGCGACTAAAGTTAAAACATGCTCACAAAATTCCCTGATATTCCAGGACTTGGCCAAAAGAGAAAGATCAAATCTCCCGACTTTGCCTGTCCTGGAAAAGAGTTTTTAAAAATTCCCTAATATTCCTTGATTCGTGGGAACCCTGATTTACGGTTCAAAATGTGTAAATATCCTCCCAAAAAAACACAATTTGTAATTCATCTGGACCTCAAACTTTACATCATTTAGGAAAATATTAGATATTTGTGTTCCACAGAGCAGCATTTTAAGACCTATAGAATAATTTAAGAATCGAACACAATGAACCAGAGCACTTAAATATAAAAATACAAAAACCCAAACATCACTATAGGTGGTTTGATATTGTCTGACAATAAATAATGCATCTCCGACTGTGTTGCTCTTCAAGGTGGAGAAAGTGGAACAGGTCTCTGGCTGTTTAAATCACAGCTCTAACGCACAGACTCACACCCCGATGAATTCTCAAACAGTCACGCTGCTTTTTCAGCCTTTAAAGCGTTTTGCTGATTGCACCGTCCTCTCGGGGACTTTTTGTTCCGAAACCAAGACAGAAAAGTTTGGAAGGAAAGATGTTTGAGTCGAACAATCACTGGATCATTCGTACCTCCTCCTGAACAGAGAGTTTCCTGGTTACAGATGCCTTTAAATCCCCATAAGAGGGTTTTAACAACACTAAAGTTTACATGAATATTAATATGATGGACCCCCCCCCTCCTCAGGTGTTGTATAATGCTGCCGCTGTGTACTCTCGAATGGGCCAATGGGAGCAGGCCGGGGAGGTCCTCCAATCAGCCGCCCAGGAGAAAGGAGGAGGAGGACGAGGAGGAACCATCGAGGCGGCTCTGGACATCATCGCGGTGAGTTTCACACAACTCTGAGGGAACAACAGAGGGACAACATTTCTAAAAATCAGTTGACATCTTTTACAAGGATAAAAAAACAAAAAACAACAAACAGCTGAGGATAAAGTTTAAAGGGACAATTTGACTCCAGCGACTCGCTGGCTGCGTTCCATTTGGCTGCTGTGCTGCAAGGACACAGAGATCCAATTAAACTGAGTACAGAATGGATGAAGTCCTGTCAGCTGATAATCAAACAGCAGCAGGTAGAGAGGAGGTTTTTAAAGGCACTAAAAATCTGTTTTCTCAGCCAGCTTCTTATAAATATTAATGAGCATGTGTGAAAAGTGTCAAATAAATTTATTTTAAACATCAAATGTATTTTGCATTCCGTCCAAATCACTGCTACAATAATTCTTGAATCACATTAAGTGCGTAAACTTGATGTAATACTGAAAAAAACTATTTCTGACAGATGAAAAATTAAAACAATAGTTTGTGTTTTTTAATGAGCACTGAGGAATATTAAATGATTAAATAAATTGATTTCTAACAGAGAAACTCTTAGCCGTGCATGAAATAACAAATGAATACAGGCCATTTTTGACCCATATTGTGATACAAAAATTATTATTATTCAAAAAACTCAGAAAGGAAAAATACAAATAAGGATTTGTGATGATCAAAAACAAGTAAAAAATAATATATTGCAAAGATAGAAAATAAAAACTGTGCATTACGGGGTTAATTAAGAGACAGATTTCTGTATTTGGGTTTTATATCAGATTTCTTCTGTCTGGTTCCAATCAGGAAATATAACTTTATTTAAATCAAAATCTGATCAATGATGCACAGATTATCTCAGTGTTAAATAATCCAAAGTTTTCCATCTTTGAATGTTTGTTTCTGAATTATAAATGTTGTGGTTTACAGGGAATTTAACACCACATCTGCGTCTATTTGGATTCAGCGTTGTGAAACTGCTGCTCACTAATCTGTATTCTTGCAACGTGCATAAAGATGATTTTGACCCGTTTCTCTAATTAAAAATAAATACCATACTTGTGACCAATAGTGCAAAACTTGCTTGAGCTCGTCCATCGCTTTTTAGTGCAAGAAGTTCTCATTCTGCAGGCCCACCGGTGGGACCAGTTTTTAGGGAATCCATCAGATCAATCAGCCTTCCTCTAATAAAGAAGCTTTTAGCCTGTTTTTATTCTGCAAGGCTTCGGCCTGAATAACCGGACAGTCCAGCAGGAACCGACTCTGCATCCTATTAGTCACAAAACCCGCTTCTGTAACCACTTTATATCTGACTGTGTCGAGTCCTACCAGCTGGGTTTTTAAATAAATGACACCACGTGAAGTAAAGAGGCCAACGCATGTTATTAAAACCAACTCTTCTCTGTTGTGGCCGAGAACAGAACAAGGAGGTCCTGACGCCTCTCCTGGTTCCTGAGGGCGAAGTGTTTCGTCCTAAGAGGCAGGACGTGGAGCAGCTGCAACAAAGAGACTTCTTGGGGAAGCCAAAGGTGGGCGGAGCCTCCCCGTGATGGAAGTTACATCATGGGAGGGTGATGAGTAGGATGTGTCAGTATTGAAGATAAGTTTAATTACTCTGGTCACATTTATAGGAAAATATTTAGGAATATGTACCGATAAAGTATGACATCAACGGAGCCAAGCGTTCCTGAGCCCATGCATCGATTTCCACTACAGAATACTTCCTCGTAAAGGTTACTCCCTCTGCTCCCAAGCAACAGGAACACGCTCTGAACTTTTCAATATTTACAATTACTATAGAAATATATATTCTTATTGGGTACTCGAATACTTTTCTGACTCTTAACTAGTAACTAATTATAAAACTAGCGCAGGTAGACTCCTAAATATCGGTTAAGCTATGACTTAATGATGAACGTGGAAAAGTCATGAAATATTACGTGCATTCAACATTTTATAAATACTTTGAAATTAGTGTTTTCCATTTAAAGTTAAACCACACGTGTCTTCTTTGATGCTCCGCCCCCTGCAGGTGATCTCCTCCATGATTCCCAACGATGATTTCGGAGGTTTCGAGCCTCTGAGGCTGCAGGTGAGTCGGACCACGGTGACAGTATGAGTGAGGATTCACGTTGCAGCTGCTAACTGTCCGTCCGTCTGTCTGCTGCACAGAAACCCGGTTTCTACGAACCCAAGGTGGAAGGAGCGCAGTAAGTGTTTCACATCATCGCGTTGCTGCTGTCGCCCGGCTCATGATAGTTAAACCACTGGGAGTGATTAGCTGTGTTTTTTCTCTTCCTGTTAGGGAGTCCTTGTACATGCGTGTGCGGTTCCCTTACATGTCTCGGGGCCCGGGGCAGCTGACGGTGCCGGGAGGAGCCATGGTGTTTTTATTCGGAGAGGAGAACAGAGACGGGATGATAACTGTCATCCATGACGGACAGGTGAGACGAGATCTGGGAGGAGCCTAAAAATAAGAGCGTCAATCAGTTACAGCGGGAGTGTTTTTTTATGTGCTGAGAAAAATCCTTGTTTCTCCACTTCGATTTTTAGAAAACAACTCCGATAAAATCACAAGATTAGAAGCTGCAGTATTGGTTTATTTTTTGTCCACATGGGGGCAGCAGAACGAGCTTCATTCACTCTTTTTCACTCTGTTTTTGGTCTCCACCAGCTCTGGAGAAAAATACCTTAAGTTATGTTCATCAGCGAGTCTCTAACTGTGTCTGTCGGCCGAATTTCTTCAAAGGTGACACATTCGTTCATTCGGCCTCAAGGATGAAATGATTTGAGTTTGGTGTCAAAGGTCAAAGTTCAAGGTCACTGTGACCTCACGTCCCTCTCATCCATCTGTCCCGTTCTCAGAATGCAACATCTCAAGAACGCTTTGAGGAAATTTCTTTAAACTTGGTAAAAACATTCACTTGGTACCAACGATGACCTCATACAATTCTGCTGTTCAAAGGTCAAGGTGACTGTCCTATCACATTGGACTATGCTCGTCAATGCGATATTTCAGGAATATCGGGAGGGAATTTATTCAAATTTGTCACAAAAGTTAAATTTTAAACTCAAAGATGAACGGTTAAGATTTTAGTGGTCAAAGGTCAAAGGTCAAAGACACTATGAGCTCAATATCTCAGGGACGCCTTGAAGAAATCTCTACAAATGTGCCACAACCGAGCATGTAAACTACAACCTGAGGTGTCAGCGGAGGCCGTTTAATTGTAATCATTATTTCTTGTCTCTTCTGTCCAGAGAGGACTCCTGCCCATATCCCTGCTGGACCCCGTGGACGTGAAGGCGTTCAAAGGCAAAAAGGAAAACGTAATATATCCGTCAATGTGATAACACACTTCACGATTCGCTTCGGCCAACTTATTTCAGGCTCCTCCTGCGCGGCCGGACGCTTCGGTTCACAGCTTCAATGGGGGCACTTGACAGATTGCTCAAAATGAGATTCATGCTGAGCTGAGCTGTATCTCCGCCTCGGCCTGAGAGAGGCTGAAAAAAAAAAAAATGTTGAGTCAGGGAAAATACATGAAAATGACTCCAGATCCATTTAAAGCCACTACAGTTAAAGATTACACTGCTGGTTCCAACAAAAGACACCGAATTCCTGCTGGATGGAAGATCACACTGCTCCACTGACGCCCCCGTTCATCTCGGTTTCCCTCCACAGAGATTTCCCAGCGGGATCCCCCTCCCACCGAGCATGAAGCCACCAACTCGCCGCCAGGACCGCCGCAACCCGCCAGCTCCTCCTGGAGGTAAAAAAATCAAATAAAAAATCAATCCCACTCCTCCCGGTTCTCCTTCTCTGCTTCATCTGAAATCCCTCTTCCTCCTGAGAGGAGGAACCTCTCCACCTCTGTTTCCTCTGATCCGCTCCAACAAAGCACTTCTGTGTTATAATGGATCATCTCGGGGGTCACAGTGATATTCCCTCTGAGTTCTGTCTGAGGATTCATCTCCAGCAGACGGGCGCCTCAGACGTCGGCCTTCCTGGAAGTTGTTGTTGCTACTTCGAAAAAGAAAAAGCTGTTTAAAGTCCAGTGGTTTTTGTTTCTCATTTTCAGATTTCACACCAGTAGGTCTGAGAGTGTGTCGAATCTGACAGTTTGTTTTGGAGCGAGACATCTCAAAGAATGTGCAGCTTGTCATTACATTCACTTTATGCCTCAGGAATTTTAAAACTGCTCACAGCCAAACAAAAGTTGGAGACAGATATGTTAGAGTTCAGTTTACTTTTGACTTTGGAACCAAGTATTTGTATTCTCCCTTTATGTTTAATTATGTTTAAGCAGAGATGTATTTGACCTTCGTGTCTGAAACAGGTTGTGAATGTCGTCATTTCGGTGCAGATTGTATTATGATTTTCCTGGTAATCTACTTTCGTTCTTTGGTTTGTTATCTGACGTATTCTCCGGGTCTGAAAAGTGAAGCCAAATGCAGAAATGCCTTAAAGTAAAATACCACTGAGGGCCACCAGGGCAAAAAAAAACAACAACCTCCAGTAGACTCCCATTCAAAAAGCATCACCTCCTCTCCTGAAATACAAAATCAGTAAATAAAAAAAATTAAAAACACCAGCTGTAACCTGACTGCACCACAGGCCTGTCAATCAAACAGACACGCCCCCAAAAACAGGTCTTCTTGAATCTTCTTTTCTAATGAATGAGGGATTATTTTCAGATGGACCTCCAGAAAACTAAGAAGAAGGAGTGACTTTAGCTAACAACACCGAGATAACTGATGGACACATTTTATTTTTCATGCGAGTCGTTTTGGGAGAATCTGCAAATCGAAGACATTTCTGCATCATTTTCAGACCCGGAAGCGACAAACACTTTTATATCCAGTCTGTGGTTGTGACAGCAAATGACTGTTAATGAATATATCTTTTCCAGCAGCCTTGTTTGGTCCGTTTCAGCCCCCCCGCTGTGATGACATGTGTTTCCACTGCAGTCTCTCAGCAGGGTGAAGCTCTTTAAAAAGCTAACAAACACTGGTCTCCTCCTCGTTGTGTCTTGCAGACTGTGTAGCTCTGTGTTTCTAAAAGTTAATGCTCTCCTATCACTGTTGTAGTGTTTGTGCTCACGCTGTCTCTTCGCTGTGTTTCCCTGCAGCATCCTTTACCTCAGACATTCCACCTCCATCCTACACCACGGCCACCCACGCGCCGCCGCCGGCCTCGCAGCCTCCCAAGTACACGGCCAACGCAGCCGCCAACCAGGTAGTGGCGACCGGCTTCATCCTCCATCATCGCAGATTATTTCCTCACACACAGACACACACACACACACACACACACACACACACACACACACACACACACACACACACACACACACACACACACACACACACACACACACACACACATTCTCCCGGCCTCATCTAAATATAGACGGTGTTGTTGTGTTGTGCGTCCCAGTGAAGGAAGTGCTTTGTAATGTTAAGCTGAACGAGGGGAACGCTGATGTGTCCCGATTCAGTCACGCTGACGCTCAACGTTAGGATGGAAATATGCTTTTGTGTCTCTGCGTGCAACGGTGACCTGAAAAGACGGAAAAGAAACTGGACATTTTATATCTTCTAAGTGTTTTTAAATGACATCTTTTGACACCTTTGTTGTGCACAGTTACCATGGTTACATGTGTCATTTTCATTTTCATATATAGTAATAGTAAGTAGAAAAGGCTTCTTTTTTTTTAATAGTTTAAACCACCGACTGTTTCTAAAAGAGTTTGTAGCTTCAGGTCTGTAAAATGGTTCTGATCCAGAAGTGTCTTCAGCTGCAATACCAGCGAGTGCCACTAGAGGTCGGCTCCAAAAAGCCTCCGGCTCCATAGACTCCCATTCAACTTCTCTCATCAAATCCAAAGTGAATAAAATGTGTCCAGCAGTTTTATATATATATATTAAATATGAAAGCTATGATTCTACTTTGGACCTCTAATCCTTCAGCATCTTTGGTCACAGCAGGCCGGCTCAGCTCACGGAGCGGCGGCGGGTTCTGTGGAGGTGAAGGTCCACTTCACGTCCACCGTGGAGCTGTCCGTCCCTCTGGACATGCCGTACAGCGAGCTGAAGGAGCAGATCGCACAGAAACTGGGCCAGCCGCCGTCTCAGCTGCGCCTCAGGTGAGCGCACGGCCGACAACCCACTTCCGTCTCCCCGGGATTCTAACGAGTGATGCTTCACTTCTAAAAATACGTTTTTCTACTGTCCACTCGGTTCTTTTCTGGCTGAGACAATAGAAGACCGAGGCTGCAGCTCCACAGACACCAGAGGATGAAAACATGTCACTGACACGAGACAGACTCACAACAACAGAACCAGATCATCTGTTGAGATATAAACTGGATCTGATAACAGCGTACATCAGAGCCTCGATATCCTCCGACCTTTATCTTCTATTCTCTGCCTGCTCATGTTTGCCCCCACGATGCCCTCAATTTCCCATCTATGCCTCTGCTGCCTCTCCTCCTCACTCCCCCACCCTCCTCTCTCTCTTTTTCATCAGACACAAGCAGCATGGCTACCGTGTGCTGACACCTCTGGGTGGGGAGGTGGAGCCCGGACGCACCATCCAGGAGGTGGCCGAGGCCGGCAGAGTGACGCTGTGGTGCCAGGTGAGGATTCAAACTCTCAGCTACAGAGATCATTATTAAAGTTACACCGTAGACTGTGTTTAAAAGTGGATGTAGCTTCCGGGTGGGAAAATGGAGGCCTTAAGCTGCAATACCAGCGAGTGCCACTAGAGGTCGGCTCCAAAAAGCCTCCGGCTCCATAGACTCCCATTCAACTTCTCTCATCAAATCCAAAGTGAATAAAATGTGTCCATCAGTTATCTCGGTGTTGTTAGCTAAAGTCACTCCTTCTTCTTAGTTTTCTGGAGGTCCATCTGAAAATAATCCCTCATTCATTAGAAAAGAAGATTCAAGAAGACCTGTTTTTGGGGGCGTGTCTGTTTGATTGACAGGCCTGTGGTGCAGTCAGGTTACAGCTATCGGTGGGCGGGACGTAGTATCGTCAGGTTTCCGATCAGATCGGTCAGATCCACCTCTGGCTCCTCCCCCAGCTCGTCCAAATATGGTCACTTCCTGCTCCAAACCGCTCCGAACTAGCAAAGATGGTGACGGACAGAATCTGAACTGGAGGATTCATAACATTCACAAGCCAATGATGACATCACTGATGGATGATGACATCACTAATAGTTGATGACATCACTGATGGTTGCCTCTCAGCTTCTTTTAAGTGAACAATAACAAATTGATACTCAACACACACAAACTTTAACTTTCTTTGTTATTTGGAATTTGAAAAGTACAATTAAAATTGCGGCGATGACTCCGACCTGTTCAGTCCGGTCCTGGTTTGCTTTAATTTGGGATCTTTTGTTATTGTTTATCTTCAGTGCGATGAAGTAAATTATACTCATCATGTGTGCATCGAAGCTTTTTTTAAGGTTTAAACTGTAATCTGTGAATTTGTCCTGCAACAACTTGACGTTGATTCTTTATTATGAGTTGTTTAAAAAATAATAGATTTCCACACTTTCCTCGTTTCCTCTCGTTGTGTTCCAGACTGAAGACCCCCTGGCCAACCGTACCATCATCTACCAGATGGTGGCGCTGTATGACTACGCCGCTGAGGGCGCGGAGGACCTGGAGTTCAGCGAGGGAGATACCATCGACATCCTGAGTGAAGGTGAGCCCCCCCCCCCCCCCACCCGGCTGGTGAACTGTTTTCATGTTGAAAACGTGACGAGGCGTTCACTGACTCTTTCTGTCCCAGTTAACGAGGAGTGGCTGGAGGGACACTGCGCAGGAAACATCGGCATCTTCCCAAGCTGCTTCGCCTACCAGGAGAGCGACGATGTCTCCCAGAACTCCAAGCTTAAAGAAGAACCATCTCTAATAAAATAATCTGTCTGTTTCCGGCCTCACGGCTTCCTACAGGGCCGTAAACAGCACGCAGCACGGCCTTAAGATATTTACATCTCCCACGGTGTCACTGCTGATCCTCCTGGCAATTACAGACCTGCAGTGTGCAAAGAGGGGCATTGTGGGTAACCGTAGAGGCTCACAGAGGAAGCTGAACCCCCCAAACCGCCAGCTGATTGGTCGACTAAGCTCCTTTCAGGACTTGAAACTCAGATGAAACAAAAAAACACACAAGTAAGAAAGAAGCGAGTGAACCGTGAGGAATGTACTTTGAATTTATGATACTAATGAGTATATTTCCTGTTTCTACATCCTGTGACATCACTACAATCCTCCTGCTGTATATTATTCAAATACAAGTTTTTGCCACTGATACTGTGTGCTGATGTAGTTTCTGAATGAAAGTACAGTTCTTGCTGATTTTCCAGTGGCATAAGGAGCGAAAGGAGAAAATTAATTAAAAGTAATTCCGTTGTTCACAGAAGTTAATTAATTAATTGAAACACTGGCAATAAAAAGAAAAGTGTGAAATTGGTTAGTTTTGCTGTGAAAGGTGAATTTCATTTTTTTAATCCACCCACAATTGAATCTACATTATTTATTTTGAACTTTAGGTAGCAAGTCACAACAAATCACGTAAACCCACATTTAACTGAAAATAGAGCAAACTAAGAAATCTTATTGTTTTATGAAAAATATCTGCTCATTTTGAATTTAATGTTAGCAACATGTTTTAAAAAAGTTGGGACAGGATCAACAAAAGACTGGAAAAGTCGTGTGATGCTAAAAAAAAACACCTGGTTGAACATCTCAAAACGAGTTAAGTGGTTACAGATCAAAAACATGATTGGATATAAAAACAGCATTTTAGAGAGGCGGAGTCTCATTCTGGAGTGGAAATCACAGCATGGGCTCAGGAACACTTCTGAAAACCATCTGGGAACACAGTTCATCGCTGTGTCCACAAATGCAGGTTAAAACTCTCCAAATAAGAAGCCAGATAGAAACACGATCCAGCCTCTATCCTAACTATTTTTGAGACGCTTTGCTGCAATCAAATGTGTATTTTGATTAAATGTGGGTTTATGTGTGAAGCTCAGTCTGCTTCCTCCGCATTAAAGTGCACGAGACGTTCATGAACCCGAACGAAGCGGCCGATAAAATAAACCCCCCAGATCAAACAAAGAGGAGGCAGGCGAATTCATTAAAGCTGCAAATATGGAAAAAAAAAAATATCCTCTGACATCATTCAGTTTCTGAATTTGAGCAAATAACCGCAGCCTTCGTTTATCCTGTTATGAATTAGTCAAAGACAATTTCACATAATAATATCTATTATTATAACGTAATACATAAGTATTACTGTTTTGATGTCTTCACATGTAAGCAGCCTTTGAATCTGTGTATAAAAACCTTAATCGGGGGGTTTCTCTTCGGGTATTTGTACTTCACTTGAGTATTTCCATTTTTTTAAACTACTTTTTATTTCCATTCAGAGGGAAATATTCCACTTTCTTCTCAGCTTTAGTTACTTCTCATTTTATTCCTAAAACTTCTACATGTATTAATATACATTAATTAGATGCTTCAACGGTATCACAGCTGGAAATGCACCTATGGTTTGAAGCGACACGTCGAGCTGCAGGATGAACGTGTGTTTCTGAGTTGAGACTCGGATTTGAATCAAATTAACGGCTGTTTCCACTTGATCTTTGCTCCCTTTTATAACATATTTCCTCAGACCGGCATGTGGAGTGTTTTACTTCGACGGTGCGGCGGCTGTCACTTCCTCCTGCGAGTCTAAAGATAGCAGTCCGAGTGTCCGTACATTAGGGGCACCGGAGACCTTGAGTCTTACCGTGGGAAGTTCACCGGTTTGGGCAGTAATTGCCGGTGAGGGAAATGTCAGGAGCTTTCAGCTGTCGTCACAAATGGTAGAACAAAAATATGGTGAGGTGGGGGCCGCCGGGAGCTCCGTTCAAACCGGTTATAAAACAGAGGCCTCTAATTGCAGCGCTACTCTGCCGATGCACAGAATCGACGCCCACGTTCCTCCCGACGCCGCTGACACGGTGTTACATCAGCTTTACATCCAGAACCGAAGCAGTCGGTCAACAAACAACTGTTCTCTGGACGGAGGGGGCGACACCTCCGAACGTCTTCTCCTCAAGTTACTGAGGACAGACGGCTTTGAGAAAACATCAACTGAAAACAAGCGGCAACCATCAGTGAGGTCATCATCCATCAGTGAGGTCATCAACCATCAGTGAGGTCATCAACCATCAGTGAGGTCATCATCCATCAGTGAGGTCATCAACCATCAGTGATGTCATCGTTGGTTTGTGAACGTTATGAATCCTCCAGTTCAGATTCTGTCCGTCACCATCTTTGCTAGTTCGGAGCGGTTTGGAGCAGGAAGTGACCATATTTGGACGAGCTGGGGGAGGAGCCAGCGGTGGATCTGACCGATCTGATTGGAAACCTGACGATACTACGTCCCGCCCACCGATAGCTGTAACCTGACTGCACCACAGGCCTGTCCTTTGTGTCCACATGATGAACGTGTTTAATATTCTCTCCACTTTTAGGTCTAGTTTTCTTTGTGGCTCATTAAGAGTGAAACCTTTCACATTCAGTCCCTGGATTCGTTGCTTACGCAGTAGAAATAATAATTGTTGCGTCGTTAAAGCAGCAGCGGATCCTTTGTTCTCCGCTGCCGTGACTCAGTCTGGTCTCAATGCTTTCTCTTCATCAACTTCGACAACGCAGCTGAACTTCCAGCGAGGTTACGGTGAGACACGGCTCACAGCGTCGGCACGACGACCCCTCGGCGCCGCGCCAACAGCACAGCATCGATCTGTTCGCTCGTGTTGTGCAGTAATTGCGGCGCTTTTCATTATGACACCGTGTTCGGCTTTTTTTCCGCCTCTGTGTTTCTGGAGATTGTTTTTTCTTAATCTGGGAATCGTGTAAAACCCGTTGGATAAGAAGGAGTTTTATCTCAGAGGGGGGAGTGGATTAATGTCTCCACATAAAAACCGTTCACCCACTCCACTCGATCTAAGTCCAAACTAAAGTCTGTTCTCCAACATCTCATCCAATTGTCTCGTGAGCTGATTTTCTGATGCCTTAAAACCTCAACTCAACTTTCATTTATTTCGGGTTCTCCATCTGACACCACCTCCTGCTATTTTTGAGCATCACCTCTGCAGAGATGACAGGTGAGCTGAGCTGATCTTAAAAAGGTGCTGTGAAATCACTGCAGACCACCGATTGGTCAGAAAGAAATGTTAACTATCCACACGACGCCAACATTTTTAATTTAATGCAGTATTTGCGTAACGGCAATGAAATCTAGAGTTGAGTAAAGCCGAGTCGTACCATGTGGTAGAAAAAGAAGCATTAAAACCGACCAGCGGTGACGTCATCAACCATCAGTGATGTCATCAACCATCAGTGATGTCATCGTTGGTTTGTGAACGTTATGAATCCTCCAGTTCAGATTCTGTCCGTCACCATCTTTGTTAGTTCAGAGCGGTTCGGAGCAGGAAGTGACCATATTTGGACGAGCTGGGGGAGGAGCCAGAGGTGGATCTGACCGATCTGATTGGAAACATGACGATACTACGTCCCGCTCACCGATAGCTGTAACCTGACTGCACCTCAGGCCTGTCAATCAAACAGACACGCCCCCAAAAACAGGTCTTCTTGAATCTTCTTTTCTAATGAATGAGGGATTATTTTCAGATGGACCTCCAGAAAACTAAGAAGAAGGAGTGACTTTAGCTAACAACACCGAGATAACTGATGGACACATTTTATTCACTTTGGATTTGATGAGAGAAGTTGAATGGGAGTCTATGGAGCCGGAGGCTTTTTGGAGCCGACCTCTAGTGGCACTCGCTGGTATTGCAGCTGAAGACACTTCTGGATCAGAACCATTTTACAGTCCTGAAGCTACAAACTCTTTTATAAACAGTCTGTGGTTAAAACAGGTGTCAGCGTCTCTGGAAGGTGTGTTTATAAAGCTGGATATTTAATACCTTATAAAAAAGTTTACTGCAGTCGATGTTCTTTACTTCAGAGTTATAAAAGTACAGAGTCCTCAGGGAGCTGAATGTTCATGTGTAGCACATTATGATCAATAATATTCCCTCTCTTGCACAAATGTTACAGAAGCAGTTATAAGTGAATTACTTACAAAATAAGGAGGCTTTTAGTCTGAGGAGGAACTTTACAAAGATGAAGAAGGAGATTTGAAGACGAGCTTCTCGATGCGACAACTAAAAGCTGCTTCTTCGGAATATTTAATAAACAGTATATCATTTTAAACCGTTTAAGAAGATTCAGTCACATTTCTGAACATTTAATTGACTTATTGAATAAAAAAAAGCTTAAAGCTTAAAGCTAAAAGTAAAATCGGATGATTTCAAAAATAATGCCAGGAATAGTTTTTATCTAATGAATATTTCATCCAAAGAGCAGTAAAAAGAAAACAAACTCTAAATAGTAAACAAGCAAGTTCTGACATGAACAACTGAACCGATGTCGTTTTAACAGCATCAGATCTCAACACATTTAGTTTTTTCTTTCTTTACTGCGCTTTATATAAAGTTAACTGATGGTATCCTCCCTTTACCTTCGACTGATTAGAACTTTTAGATTTCATGCCAACTAAACTTTGCTCTCAGCATCGTGAACAACAGAAACGGGGACACAGAAGCTCCATCTCTAAAGTTTGTGCTGAAGTTGG
Organism: Brachyistius frenatus; assembly: GCF_029030835.1. Classification (NCBI taxonomy): domain Eukaryota; kingdom Metazoa; phylum Chordata; class Actinopteri; family Embiotocidae; genus Brachyistius; species Brachyistius frenatus. The sequence goes on along the minus strand of NW_027210830.1, from coordinate 217,345 downwards.
AGTTGTGCGTGGGCGAGACAGACAGCTGTAACTCCTGATCTTAAACACCGTGACCACCCGCCGGTTATTTAACCGGCATTAACGAGCCTTCGCTCTCCGCTGACGCCGCCGCAGAGCTTCATGTCATTTCCTGAATCCTCGTTTTTTTTTTTTAAATACTCCCACTGCGGCTTTAATGTGAGAAACTTGGATGCAGAGGTGGACGTCCATCTTTAGGAATTTATGCAGTCAGATTATGTATTTTTAACTATTTTTTAATGCACAAAAAGAAACAATTTCTCAAATATTTTGGATTTTTAAGTGATAAAAGTATCAACGCCCCCTCTGACTTCAGCGCCACCGTCAGGTCGATGTTTGCTGTTCAGAGTTCAATCTTTCCAGAGCTGTAACATGGATTGCAATGAAATTTGGTTCAGACATTCATGCTCCCTTCAGGATGAATCGTAATAACATCTAACGATCCTCTGACTTTGTCCTTTAGCGCCATCATCAGGTCAACCTTTTAATTTGTCCACTATTTTTGCTTTATGACCGAATGCCTGCAAAACTCATGCTTGTTTTTAGCTGTAATTAGCAAAGTGCTAACAAGCTAAACTAATCACTAACCATCATTTCTCATGTGTTCATATTTGCTATATTTTCCCATATTTAGCCAAATAATTTTTTTGGGGGGGGGATTTAAACAAACTTGCAAAATAAGATCATTTTAATTGTATGTCTGGACTCCTGCATGATTTGACTCTCGGCTGTGACCGAACTGATATCTCTGATTAAGTTCCAGACACTTTAAAACGGTCTTTCAGACTCACAATCTGACCAGTGATGAAATCTACCGCCGGTAAAAACAGCAGGGACACAGCAAGGAGGAAAATCAACGCCGTGAGATTCTCACCAAAGAACAAACCCCGATAGTTCCCTCAAGTTCGCGCAGCCTTTGAGCCTCCTTTATGTTGTTTCGGTTTAGTCTCAACTCTCTCATAACATCATTTCTCTAACTTGTCTTTTAAAACACATCATGCTTTTAAGGATATCAGCTTATTTTGTCTGATAATTTATGAACTTGAACGTCACTCAGATCTGCTGCAACTAAAATGTGATAACCTTCCACTGACTTCTCCTCCTTTAACGAGTATCGATTCCTCATTTTTATCTTTAAAATTAATTTCTACCGTACTAATGTTTCATGGAGCGTTTCTATTCTTTAATGTTTAACGCACCACCTGCCGTTGGCCTGTTTTCTAACCTCAGAGCACTCAGCTGTCTGCAGGAAAGATGAAGCAATTTAAAATGTAAGTTTTATCATTATTTTGTAAAGTCACCCCAGCAGACCAGTGACAGGCAGCCGGCCTCCAGGCTGACACTAATGACAAAGACTCATTTCTGTGATTGTTGTTCTTGCTGGTTAAATGTTTGACTGAGCTTCTCCTCGGGGCTCCGCTGCAACCTGTCATCCTCCTCAGCGACACCCCGGCGTGGCAGCAAAGGTTCCCCGGGAGTCTCACGGGCCCAGACGGAGAGCGGGAGCTCGTTACACCGACACAAGGAGGAAGACAACTTCCTATAAATAGCCGTTTAAAAATAGCCTCGGGCTCCAGTTATGACAAGGAGCATTTGGGATAATGCAGCTTGATCTGCTTAAAGGCTGACAGGCCGACACCTACATGTCATCTGCCTCCATGTTTCTGACGAGTCCAGATTTATTCCAACGTGTCCCAAACAGGGACTCACCTTCTTCAGTGCCCCCCCCCCAAAAAAAAAAAAAAACTGTAAAAAAGTAAATTCACACGTTTCACCTGTTTGTGGAGTTATTTGTATTTAAACTCCAGTGTTTTACTCAACAGTGTGACATCAGCTAAAGCCCTGCCAGAAATATTTAAATAAGGCTGAGTAGTGTTGTCAGTTTCTAAGCAACACACGCGCGCGCGCGCACACACACACACACACACACACACACACACACACACACACACACACACACACACACACACACACACACACCTGCGTCATTTCCTACACACAAAGGCTGTGAGAGTCCAGTTGAGCGCAGCCTGCCCGTTGCGCGCAGAGGACAGAGGAGGCTCCGCGGAGGAACCGGACGGACCGAGTTGAGTTCAGTGGACAGAGTGAACGTGAAGAAGGTCGCGTGCTTGTTATCTGGTTCCTTCACAGGACATAAAGAGAGATTTCACTGGATTTTAATCTCGTATCACAGAGGACAGTTTGAATCCGTGTTGGAATAAAGAGATAAACGGGACAGGAAGGACTTTTTGTTCTGTGCCTGAAGAATTTGGGAAAAAATGGTTCGTTTCGCGCGGCGCACTTGAGCCTCCGTGACGCGCTCCAGATCCCCGCGGTCACCTGTTGAAGTTTGCCCGAGCTGTCTCCGGCTCTACTTTCCACCGGGAGGACCGACCCGCTGCAGCGCCGTGTCAGATGCCCGACCCGTCCTCCGCTCCGCATGACGCGCTGCTCCCCCGTTATGTTGTAGGATGAGCGCGGATCTGGAGCGCGTTTCGCTCAACACATCCGTGAACTCGGCGGCCCCGAGTGGCCGCGCGCTGTCGGCCAACGTCCGGCGGCTCCACAACGCTCTGAACCTGCTGCTCAGCGACCTGGAGAGAGAGCAGTTCATCCACTGCCTCAATGTGTACCACGCCAAGCGCAACGTCTTCGACCTGGTGCAAACTCTCAAAGTGATCCTCAACACGGCGGGGAAACGTCAGCTGCTGCCGATGCTGCGTCTGGTCATCCCGCGCTCCGACCAGCTGCTCTTCGACCAGTACACCTCCGAGGGGCTCTACCTGAAGACCGACCTGCTGCCCAGCAACGGCAGCGCGGAGGGCTTCGGAGACGAAGGGGATTCAACCCTGCAGAAATATGTCAGCTCCTCCTCCGTCCACGAGCCGCCCCTCGCGCCGGGCTGTCCGGACGGGTTCAGCGCCGCCGCGGAGCTCTCCGCCTCCATGGCGGCGCAGTTCTGCGACGGCCTCTTTGGAGACGTGCGCAAAGTCACCCTGACGCGCTCCCGGAGCCACGAGGGTCTGGGATTCAGCATCCGCGGGGGATCGGAGCACGGCGTGGGGATCTACGTGTCCCTTGTGGAGCCCGGCTCGTCGGCTGAGAGGGAGGGACTGCGGGTCGGGGACCAGATCGTGGCCGCCAACGACATGATGTTTGACAGCATCTCCCACATAGACGCCGTGAAGGTAGGGGGGGCGGGGGGTTCATGTATGTGAGCGCGTGCCTGAGTTAGAGACAGTTAAGAGTGTGTGTGTGTGTGTGTGTGTGTGTGTGTGTGTGTGTGTGTGTGTGTGTGTGTGTGTGTGTGTGTGTGTGTGTGTGTGTGTGTGTTCCTGCAGATGGAAACACTGCCACGCTGCAGGCAGACAGGACATTAGAGGCAGCGGGCCGTGACGCGCTGCCCTAAAAAACAACAGTTAGTTTGTGACAGAGCTGCTTCCTCATGTCAGACCCCCGGGGGTCACGTGGCCTCCGGTCCAGACACTTCCTCCTTGTATGAATCCTTCTCCACCACTTAATGCTCCGTGGCTGCAAGCAAAGCAGGAGGAACTCTGATGTTCAGGAGCAGATGGGATGAAAAAAACCCACAGAAGATCCTTTACAGCAGGTTTTTCTCTGCGTGTTTTCACACTCAGGGTCCTTGATGAGAATTATTCTGAGGGAACTGCACTAGTCACTCCTAAAATAAAGGGTCAGTTCACCCAACATTTACACCTACGTCTGGATCCATTAGTGGCACACAGCAGCAGCACAGCAGCAAAACTTTCCAGAAAATGCTGAGGATTCATTTATTTTAATCATTTAAAAAAAGAAACCTCAGATAAGTAAGAATGTACTTTTTATTTTGTCATTTTAAAGTAGACTTTTCTTTCTTCGGCTAAAATGTCACAGTTTCTGTCACCTGCAGCTCCTCACGGCTGCATCCCGTTTTTTATCATTGAAAACAGATCACCCGCTGTGACGTCATCCGCTGGGGATAGTCGACAGGCTAAAACAACTGTCTGATTGAACACTTCTTTTTAGCATTAAAAGTTTCTGTAAAACATCCACGTTGTTGATGCAACATCTGCACCAATCGGCTCCCGTCGTTCCCTGATGTCGTCGGAGAGCAACACGCATCACGCTGGCTCATCTACAGCAGGGCAGTTCCATTGTTTAAGGTTTGGAAGCCTTCAGGTGTAATACCACTGAGGGCCACTGGGGGCTCCAATAGACTCCCATTGTAAACAGCATCAGGTCATCATGGTGTCGTTAGATAATCTCCTTCTGATCAGTGTTTCCTTCTGGAAATAACTCCAGCATTCATTAGATATTAGGACTCAAACACTGATATGGTTGGTGGGCGGGGCTTAGTCAGTCAGATCCGCCCCTCGCTTCCTCCCCCAGCTCATCCAAACATGGTCACTTCTGGCTTCCAAAAAATTCAAGATGGCGACGGCCAAAACACCAGATTGGAGTCTTTCAAAATGTCTGTTGACGTCACGGTGGATTGTTACATGAACGCAGCCCACACGTTTCATAAGAAGCACTTCGATGATTTAAATAGACGCGCTTTGTTTCTTTTGCATCAAGAGTTGCAGTTCAGAATTTTTAGAAACAGGTTCAATACCATCAGAGTCTCTGACTCATTGTTGTGAAGCCGTTACTCACTCTGTAATTCACAGTGTTGATGAGGTGCAAGTTAAACTGCCAGTTCTTCAGAGCTGTTCATGACCGAATTTCTTTTGTTTTTAATTCAAAATGTCCACAAATAGTCGAGCGACTACTTTGTTGTGAAACTATTTCAAACACGGACCGCAAACAGCATAATGTCACGAATAAAACAGTCATCAAAGAACAAAACATGTTGACAGGAGCTCAGCGAGACCTGACGCACCAAAATATGAACAAAGTATTACGTCTGAAAAATGGTTCTGATCCAGAAGTGTCTTCAGCTGCAATACCAGCGAGTGCCACTAGAGGTCGGCTCCAAAAAGCCTCCGGCTCCATAGACTCCCATTCAACTTCTCTCATCAAATCCAAAGTGAATAAAATGTGTCCATCAGTTATCTCGGTGTTGTTAGCTAAAGTCACTCCTTCTTCTTAGTTTTCTGGAGGTCCATCTGAAAATAATCCCTCATTCATTAGAAAAGAAGATTCAAGAACACCTGTTTTTGGGGGCGTGTCTGTTTGATTGACAGGCCTGCGGTGCAGTCAGGTTACAGCTATCAGTGGGCGGGACGTAGTATCGTCAGGTTTCCAATCAGATCGGTCAGATCTAACGCTGGCTCCTCCCCCAGCTCGTCCAAATATGGTCACTTCCTGCTCAAACCGCTTCGAACTATCAAGATGGTGACGGACAGAATCTGAACTGGAGGATTCATAACGTTCACAAACCAACGATGACATCACTGATGGTTGATGACATCACTGCTGGTTGACAGGTTTTTTTTATCAATTCTTGGTGAATATCAAGTTTGGTTGCAGAGTCGTATCTTGCCTGAAGTAAAAATCATCACTGATATTGTTCGGTAGTTCGTCTCCACTTTTAGGGTTTAATGGTGTCTGAATGGAGTTTCTGCCACAGCGGACCAGAAGAGGCGTAAATCGAACAAATTACACCCGGTGCAAACTTTAAGGCAAAAAAAAGAAAAGAAATACAGACTTAAAGCTTTTTGCTTTGGTTTTGTTTTGCACCTTTCTTTGTATGTGTGAAACGCTGTGACTGACAGATCCCATAATGTAACCACGGAGAGCGCAAAGATTGAATTGAAGAGGGAAAAAACACCATAAATCAGGGAGAGCTGTCAGGCTGAACGTCCACGACTTTGATTCTGATTCAACGGGAACGTAGCGAGACAGAGGAAAGAAAAAAAAAAGCATGTGGGAGGGAAGAGGTACACAACACAAAGGTCTGAGCAGCAGAACGAAGGTGTTCCTGTTGTCGCTGTGGTTAAAAATACTCTCAACGATGATGTCGCATTAATGCTTTATGTGCTGCGTGTGTTTGGACCGACCGTCTGTACTACTTCCTTTATGACCTTGCGAGCTTTTTATCTTCCAGTCAGAAAACAACTCTTTCTCTGGGGGCTGAATGGACGACATCTTATTTAAGAGCGAGTAAAGAGGCTCTTTTCCCCACCTGTCAGTACGAGGTTTTATGGAATCGGTCCGGTCCGTGACGGGAAACGAGGCAGCCGCTGCTTCTCTCAAACGTTGGCGCTGATTATTTTGTCGTAACTCTGAATGTTTGAGTCGTCCGAGAGTTTTTTTTTTGCTTCCGAACCAGAAGCTTTAATAGAAGAGCAGACGTAGAGGAGACTTTTTATTTTGGGTTTATCAAACATATAAGTCTACGTCTGAGAGAGATTGTCTGTGTTGTGAGTTCGAAGCCGGAGTCAGAGGGCGTGGTTAGCGTTAGCTTAGCATAAAGACTGGAAGTCGGGGGAAACGGTTAGCCTCGCTCCATCCAAAGTTCAGAGATAAAAGTGTCTGTTTGTGGGTTTTTTTGGGGGGGAGTTACGTGCCGGAACAACAGGTGGGTGCAACGACCGTTCAGACCAAAACCCAGTGAGATCCTATCAGGTCTATCGGTGTCGACGTAACCCGGGTTGCGGGTTCAATACCTAAAGCTGTGTCCTCACCAACGTATTTTTGTTTTCAAACAGAACTTTTTGCTTTGTTAAGTAAATCTAATCGTAACGCTAATATAGTGTTTCGGTTTCACATTGGATAAATCAGACATTTGTATTCCACTCTTTTCAAACTAATGAATGAAAACCGATCTGTCTTGTACTGATACAGCACGTGAGACGTTTAGGGAACATCTGTAAATCGTATAGCTACAGAAAACACTCTCCCCTACTAAACTGCATGAAACCTAAAGATTAGTAATGTAATGTGTGATATACTTTTCTTTTAATAATAATTACATAAAAGTTGTAAAGAAAAGTCTGATTCAGGAACCAGAATCAAATTCAAGATATCCGTATCTAAAACCTCGGTAGCGTAAATTGCGGACTTTGACGTGGTCGGGTCGGGCTTAAATCTGCGAGGTGACAAAGTGGTTTCTTTGTAATTTCCCTCCCGCTAACAGAGTTTTTTTTTTAAAAAACTAACCTTAACAAAGTGGGTTTCTACGTGTTCTTGTTTTCCTGAAGCACAGGAGACTGATACGCTTCCCTCTAGTGGACGGGTGTTTGTATTACAGTTACCGAGCTGCACTGAAATCCATAAACTTTACACAGCCTGGACATCTTCTCACTGTAATTAGACTTTGATATTATCAGCAGCTGCAAGTTCAATTTTCTTCATAAAAACAGTTTCTCCTTGCTTGTAATTGTCTTCATTATTACAGCCTTCTTAAGCTACTTGAAGGTTTTTTTTTTGCATTTCTGTTTGAGTAAAGATAAAAGAAAACCAAATGTTAATTTATGACAAAAAAATGATTTGCTCCTTATTTCATGACCTTCCTCAGAGGATGAAGTCAAGGAAACGGTTTCGTTCTGAAGCAAATCAGTTTCACAACATCTTGTAATTTAAAAACCATTTAATTTTTACTGAATTTCTTTTGCATTTAAATGACATAATCTGAATGTTTTGTGCCCCTGAATTCAACTCATTAACACTTCAATGACTCATTTTCACTTTTATGTCTCAGTAACCATAAAAAAATATATATCTTCATAGTTTCACAGGATCTCATGGAGACTTAAATTTAAACCAGATTTAAACATTAAAAGCTATAAACAGCCTTCAGGACCAGCTGACTGTGCAGGTCTGTGATTTCCACCCGCCTTCAACCTTTAAGACATCGATCGTTTCCTCTGACGCTCAGAAAAGAAAGAAAACATTTGTTTTGTTAAAGTGTGAAACTGCTCCTTTAAAAGGTAAAAGGATCAGTTCGATTAAAGGTCCAAACTCAATGGACCGTGTCCTCCTTTCTTCTCCACCGCTGACTAACGAAGCCAATATCATCCAGCTTTGTTGCAGCTAAAGGAATCTATGTTTACTGCTTATCCATAATTATAGTTCCCTCTGGGACCGCAGTACTTGTTTCATTAATAGACTCTATTAATATTCAGAGGCATGCGAAGCAGCTAATACTTTCAGCGACCTGCTTCATTCCAGCTTTTAACGAAGATGCTAACATTTAAGGCGCTTCCACTCGTCTGGAGCGTGATTTCAAAGCTGTTTACCGAGCAGGACGGTAAAGGTAGCCGCGTACACAGAGGACCTCATTTGTGATAAGATAAGTGCATTTTAATCTAGATTTAGTCGGGTAACTCCGCGGGAACGGCGGAGGGATGCTCGGGAAACGAACGAGCCGACCTTCACCGAGCGGGAGGCTTTCAAAGTGACGCATTATTGTCGGGGAAAAGGACGATTTATAAAAGTAAAAGTTACAGAAGTAAAAAGTCCCATTAATGAAGTTTCTCACAGTTACATCATCAGTTTAGAGGATGAAACAGCTGGATTAGAAAACATCTGCTTCTCTGACATTAAAGTTAAAGAACCAGATGTTTTCTGTGTTCGTGGAGATAAATAGCTTCAGAAAACATCCAATCACAGAGCTTCAAATTCTGGTCCGGTCAGGAGGAAACTGAAAATCTCAACATGATTTACCGCTTTAACAGACCTCGAGATATTTTCAACTACTGGAGTTGCCTTTAACCAAGTGGCTGAAACAAGTACTGCAGCAGCAGCTACCTTTAAAAGAAGAAGAAGAAGAAAAACCTTGATTTCAACGCCGTCGCACTTAAATTGCCAGAAAAAGATTTTGTGTCCGAGTACGTCGTATTATTAAACGCAGGATGCCAAAGCTGAGATAACCGACATTAGAGGTCATCTTATCAGACTTGACAAAGTTTCTTCTTCTCTTATGAAAAACAAACTGAATCTGAATGTTTTAATATAGCGGAGTCGCCCTTCAACTGCATCTCGCCCGGAGCACACTGGAGACCCGAGATTCATTTATTAATTTCTATTACTGCTGATAATATCGATAGAATAATGGATTAGTGAGATCCATGTTATCAAAATGACAAATTCCATCATATTTGTTGTATCCGAGGCGACAGACTGTCTGTTTTATGTGAAGCTGTTATAAACTCCTTTTTTTTTTTACAAACTGACGAGAATAGAAGCTCCGTGTTCAGAGTCGATCCCAAATACTACACACACACTTACATAAAACATAAAACACCTTATTGTGCAAATGCAAGTGAGTTTTTTTTTTCTTCAGCAGGTTTGCACACACACACACACACACACACACACACACACACACACACACACACACACACACACACACACACACACACACACACACACACACACACACACACACACACACACACACACACACACACACACACACACAGGAAGTGTTTTCCTTGAAGGCAAAACAGACGTGGTCTGGTGAAAAACTCATTCTCTCTCCTCCTCCTCCTCCTCCTCTTCCTCCTCCATCCATTCAGGACCGAGCAGCAGCAGCAGCTCGCTGTGCTGAAATCCCTGAAGCTCAGGAGCAAACAGACCTCTAAACTTAGTGCTATTTATACACCGGCAGGCAATGAGGGCCGAGGCCTTTATCTGGGATCCTCACAAAGAGCCAAAGTTAATATAAATGCCGGAAAAAAGAAAAACAGTGGCGCTGACATAAGAGGCGTAATTCAAAAAAAAATTCATGAAAGCGAAAGGTTCTTGTGTTTCGCTCTTTGATCAGACGCTTAAAAAGAGAAATTCGAGCCAGAAACAGAACGACGCAAAACGGGAGAAGAACTCTGAACCTGCGACGACGAGGCTTTAATGTGCGCCGACACGGCAACCGTTTGTGTGACTGAGCTCACAGATTGAACGGCGGACCAAACAAAATGTCATTTTCTGTTTTCTGTGTCTGCCACCTGCACTCAGCTCACCGTCCTCTCGACCGCCATCCACACATCCAGCTCCCGACATCACTCACACCGTGCTGCAGGTTTTCAGACACCAACATCAATCACCTTTTTCTGTGCAACGATGCACCATTAGAGGCGTTATAATGAAAATATGTTGGAGAATTATAGCTTCTTAAAATGTCAGGCCACACAGAGGACTAAAAAGTGTTTCACCAGGCAGACTCAGCAGAGTCGGTGCCAATCTCTGATAAGTCACCTTTGTAAGGGGGTTTGTGAATGAAACGTAGCTGCACCAGAATAACCTCCTCACGTCTTTACGCCGCCGCATCCCAATCAAGCTGCAAAAAGGCCCGAAATCAAATCAGTTCATCGTTGAGTCCGAGTGAAGGTTTGTACCAAATTTGAAGAAATTCCCTCGAGGCGTTTCCGAGATATTATCTGGAGTGAGTGAGGTGGAAAGGATGCAACTACAACACAGCTGAAGCATTAGAATGATTTTCCAACAGTTTCAGGATCACAGTTCAACAGCAACTGGACCCAAATCACAGACTGGCTATAAAAGAGTTCGTAGCTTCAGGTCTGTAAAATGGTTCTGATCCAGAAGTGTCTTCAGCTGCAATACCAGCGAGTGCCACTAGAGGTCGGCTCCAAAAAGCCTCTGTTTTCTAACAGACTGCTGGTCCAGTAATTACAACACCAGAGAGCAATGACTTACAACCACATTAATCTTCTCAGAATTACGAGATCTAATCGTTCTCAATCGAAAATTAAATGAAAGATTGATAAATGGACTTAACGCGAAGAATTTTGGGGGAACAACTTGGAGGAAAGAAAGTCTTCTTTGAGAGACTTCGGTAGATGCGACTGTGCGGTTTGTTTAAAGCTTCCAGTCGACCGTGTTTCCGTCAGCGCGGCGAGTTGGAGGTCGTCGGACTTTCGACACCGTCACCGAACGCTCCGCTTCCCTCCGTCGGACCCGTCGCCTTTCACTCCGCCCGACACACTTCCTGTAAAACTCCTCACACCTGAATCTCATCTCGCTCCGCTTCCCTTCGGTTTTTTTCGGTCTCTCCGGTGAGAGTTTGTGTGTTTGTGTGAAACTCTGACAGAATATTAAACCCGGAGACTCTCCGCAGAGGAACGTATCAACGAGATGCCTCCCGCCTCACCCGGCCTCCAGCGGGGGGGGCAGATCGAGAGTCGGCGGTGTTTGCTCTGCGGAGAGACGCCATCGATCTGTGTCTATTTATTTCTGTGTGAAATTAAGATTCTGGGAGCCGACGCGAATGTGAGAAATAAATGAGGAGGAAAATGAAATTGTACGGAGGAGAAGTTACGGAGGGATTTCAGAGAAGATGGGGAAAATATAACTGGCTTTATTGGTTGAGGTGAATCTACTCATTCTGAAGTGTTTTCTTTGTGGAATTAATATTATTTTGCTTTTATTTACACAAAGTCAAATACATTTATCAAATCTGGGGCGAGAATTCAGATTTTAAACTGAACAGCTGAGATTTAGACTCCGACTTTGTTTGGTTTTTACGTCAGAAGCCAAAGATATATTTAAAATGCAGTGTTTCCCACATATTGTGTGCGGCAGAGGTGGAGGCTCCGCCCCCTCAGTGAGACACAGAGATCAGAGGACAGAAACACAGCAGCCAGCCAGCTGGAAACAAAACAGCTGCTCACAAATTAGGTAAAATAACATAAATACAATATTCATCAGCTGGACTGAAACAGCAGGGGGCGGAGCTATAAAGAGGGAGAGATCAAAGTTACACCTCAGACTTTTCAAAATAAAAGCCCTCCAGTTTCACACAGGGTCCAGTTATATACGAGGTTTAGACTTAGACGTGTGTGGGAACATCTGTGCAACTAAATACAGAAAAAAAAAAAACATGCACATGTGAATTGAAGCTGTTTTGATCCAAAATGTGTTGTTATTGTTCTCATAGAAGAAGCTGATTCAGCTGGTTTGAGTTCAGCTCTGTGAATAAATGTCACTAAATGAGGAGGTCTCAGACACTTTTTATTTTGTTAAAGCTGCTCTCAGAGGAAAAACAAAAGGTTGGAGAGCTTTGATTTAGACCGCCATGTGTTTCACAAAAAAAAAAAAAGAACATAAATGTTTAAATGTAAATTGTGTTAGCGGCTCTTCATGCTGCAGGATGACTCAAAAATTTATAATCAGGGAAAATCACTGATAAACGGCCTCTTTACATAACGTACAATACAAAGTGTATCAGCAGTTCACAGAATCATTTCCTCTCAGACAATAGAATTCAGAATACAAGTCGTTTCTATGCAGAGAAAAAGATCTTCATCACAATCAACGTGAAATCTGTTATTTCATGAAAAGCCATAATTCCCCCGTTTCCCCTCCCACCTCTCATTTCTCCCGCCTCCACCGTCGGAGCTTCGGGGAGTCCGTTAATGAGGATGAAGTCCCAGAAAACATCTCTCACGACTGTACGAGCGCCAGACGTCCCGATTACCACGACGGGATTAGCGCCACGTTTAGCGACGGCTGTTAACGTTGTATTGTAGCCGAGCCAGAGACTTTATTCAAAAACGCTGACAACAACATCCCTCCTCGTAGGCGTCGTAGAGGCGGTCGGCGGAGCGTCGAAGGTTCCCCGCAGACCGGATAACCAGAAACAGGAACTTGCTTGATGCAAATTGCAAATAATTTTAACCTAATAGTTCAGAAAGAAATTAATTTTTTACATTTGCGTCCAATTCTCCCGGATGTCATATCTCAGGAACGCCTCGAAGGATTTTCTTTAAATTTGTCGCACACGTTCACTTGGACTCAACGACAAACTGATTTTTAACTTTTAGCATCATGGTTCTCTAATTTCAATAAATATATTAAAAAAAGAGATTAGAACTAAACTATTTCTGTGATATGCAATGCAGCATGATTATTATCACAGGAAAGTGAATACATATTTATTCCTTCATCAGTTACTGCTTAAAAAGAAATAGCACTTTTGTAACTCCTGCAATTTTACGCTGAAAAACTCACTTAAAACTTACGAGAAAATCCACTGCAAAATCTAAAATTTCTGATCGCAACAATCACAAAAAAACTCAGCGAAATCCTGGAGGGACTGAAATGTGGGAAACGCTGCGTATTGTTTCTACAGGCTGGAGACTCCTGGTCTAAATGCTGTTTTTTCAGCTCACAGACGCGAGTGCATCTGGAATACGATGTTTTTGAGAGCTGAGTGACGGATGTCGAACTTCGGCTGCTGGTTGAGTTTATTTTTAAAACGCTGACTGCTTCATTCTACTTGTGGAAGAAAACCGATGACATAATCACAGCCAAGAACAAGTCCACGTCGCACATCAGGCCTTCAACCGGCCTTCAACCGGCCTCCGAAAAAAGAGATGTTTCCGTCAGATGGAGGAGGAGGAGAAGGAGGAGGAGGAGGAGGAAGAGGGGGGGGGTTCAGGAGGTGAACTTATCCTTCACTGTCAGTTTGATGAGGCCGACGGCATGCGACCGCTCGTTAGCAGAACAAACCTCCGTTGGCTGCTTTTCACTACGAAAAAAAACAAAAAACCCTGCTGGATGCGGCTGCGCTGTCGAGTGTCCTTGAACGCAGCAGCGCTCCATTTTTGCAGAGCGCATATTGTAGATAGCAGACGTCAGTGTGTGGGAGGAGCCGATGGGAATCAGCTCCCCCCCGATGTGGAGGAGCAGCCGACACGTTCGGTAGCTGCAGCGGATCGGAGAGCCGGACGGCTGTCGGCGGCGACTGTTTGTTTGTGAGATCAAGAGTCAGTCTGATTGTTTATTTGCATACGACTGTGTGTGAATGCAGATGTCTGTGTGTGTGTGTGTGTGTGTGTGTGTGTGTGTGTGTGTGTGTGTGTGTGTGTGTGTGTGTGTGTGTGTGTGTGTGTGTGTGTCTGTGTCTGTGTGTAGGTGTTCGAGCATGTAAAGTGCCGACATGAGTACTTTTCCTTTATGTTTTCTGAAGCTCGTCGGTGAATAACATTTATTACATAAAGCAGAATTCATCCTGGATTCTTCTTTCCGCATTCATCAACTGAGCGACTGTTGTTTTCCTGTATGTACATTAATGTACAGCGACCATCGCAGGCTTCACTGTAAACTGTCCAGAAAATACAAAAAATACTGAATTATTTTATACTTGCGGATTGAAAACAGTCGAGCGAGAATGCGTCGCTGCATGAAGCATATTTTAAAAATAAATGCCGTCTAATGCAGCTCTGCGTGGACAACATCCACTTTACAGTTAGTCTTTAAGATCTCGCTGTTCTCTTTGGCGCCACCTATGGTGACAGGCTGTTATTGCAGATAGGCACGGATAGCATTCGTTTGAAAATAAAAACAAATCATGACCAGTCCAACGTTAACTGAACACATTTACAATATGTAAACGTGTACGCTAATAAGACAGGACTTCAGCCATAGCCAAGCGGCGACCAACAGTGATGTCACTTCGTCCATCTGCATTTTCTCATAACTACGACATCAGGATCCTTTAAATCGGAGAAAACTCTTCTCATAATAACACGGTGAGGACTAAAGTAATTACAACTTCTTATGTTAATAAACTCAAATGGAACAAACCACAGAAATCAGACGGAAGTTACTATAAACTGGGATCAAACCAACGAGCAACAACTTTATAGACATTGCAGGACTGTGTGTGTGTGTGTGTGTGTGTGTGTGTGTGTGTGTGTGTGTGTGTGTGTGTGTGTGTGTACATCTCTGAATATATTGAGTTAGATTGACTGTCACCTCAAATCTCCTGTGCCAGCTGCTTTCTTTTACTTGTTCATCTATCACAGTTACTCCACCTGATCCCCCCCTCTGTGTCTCAAACACACACACACACACACACACACACACACACACACACACACACACACACACACACACACACACACACACACACACACACACACACACACACGCGCTGCCTTGTTATGTGAAGCTGATGCACCACAGTCCACATCACTGCGTGACTCACAAGTACTTCCATTATGGCCAAAAGAGGGAGGATGACCAACAGAGTGGACTCATGCTGTATGTTCTCAGCAGACTGAAATGTTCTTATTACAAAACTTTACAACATTACACAGAAGAACCTCCAACAATTCAACAATTCACACATAAGCTACTGTAGGAGGGGAAAAAAACCTCCAACAGAAGGAAGGAAAAACTCTCTTTTAACAGGAAGAAACAGGAAAAACACGAATATTCGAAGAAAAATCTAATAGTTCAGAGCGAATTTCAAATAGTAGTTTTGCTTGAAAAACACATCTCTGATTTCCAGTACATCTGACGTGACTTGAACGCAGCGCGAGTCAGAAGAAGCTGGATTGAACTCCAGAGCTGTGTTTATTTTTTGAGGTGAAGATCAGCATCGTAACCTTTCAGAGACGAGTGTCGCTCCGCAGCTATTCTGGACCGCACGTTTTCATCTTCCAGACGCAGCCCGGGAACAAACTGACTTCAGCGTGAGTCACGCCAAGAGGCTCAAGTGGTGGTTCGGTCCCAGTGAAGGGCCATCAGAGTGGCACCGGGGAGCCTGAGTGACCAGCGCTGACGTCCGCACCGGCCTTTTTATGCCCGCGCATCACCTCTCCCCCCGGCGCAAAAATAAACCCGTGCACCTTTATCAGCGGAAACAATTCCCTCCCTCTCATCCACCCACCCCCTCGCTGCCCCACACAGGACCCCCGCTGAGAGCTCCTCTTCCGCCCACTCCATAGCACAGCTCGAGCAACGCGGCAGGCATTTATAGCCCCAATCACGCTGGAGTGTCACTCATCTCTGCCGGTTGCGGCGCTGATCTTTCTCGCCTCTCTCCGGCTCTGGATGGAGCTGCCGGGCCCAGAATAGAAAGCAGCTACTTCTGCCTCCAATTCACCGCTGCGATCTGAACACAGTGAATGGAGCCGCCCGCGGAGGCTTTCTTTGTCCATCCAGCGTCCGTCAGTCTGTTAGTGAAGCTCCAGTTGCAGACTACCATCGTTTATCTGGGTCACTCTTTTTATTGTCTGCTGAGTGGTGTGATACTTTAACATTTTATCAGGGCAGTAATTGGACGGAGGACAGATTTTAACGGTGGGGTTCATCCATTAATGGGCTGGGCTCTTCTTTGTCTGAGCTAATGGACGGACGGGAACCAGAGTTTAATTTGTAGTTGGAGTTCCTCGTCATGGAGGACACGTGTTTCAGGAAAGACGTGACGTGAACACTGCGTCGCCTGCGCTCTGATAACGAGTTCTAGGAATGATTGATTACAGGTCAGCACATAATCAGCACCATTATGTTCTCCCATTAATTGCAGCGTTTGAAAGCGCACTGTAAAAGTGTGAGTGGCACTAAAGCAGGCATGTAGTAGTTGTACGAGGCTCTTCATCTCCCTCAGAGCCACCACACTATATTATCTTTTAAACGGTGACGTGAGCGTTGCAGTAAACCAGCATTTTATGCCTCTCAGACTGCTGCCAGAAGGAAAAAAGCTGCTGTGGGTGACAACTTTGGTCACTTTGTACAACCAAAAATCCAGAAAAATGACACCAGCAGGATGTAACCTTCTTCCTCAGCTCAGTGGTAGAAATTATGCATTTTCTTGCACAATTATGAGCCATGAAACTTTATCTTTGTACTGTTGTGGGCCACAGCTCACAGATTAAACAAATTAAACCTCATTAAATATATAGTTGCTTCACAGAGTGTTCAAACCCCTTTGCTTTCTGCACACCTGTGGATTTAATTTTGAATGCATACATGTCGGCCTTCACTCAGTAACCTGTAAGAGGAATGATGAAAGCAAACAGGAAGCACCTGACCACACTCTGAATGTCAGATTTTATGAATAATGCTGTTATGTCCAAAATATCGAATTTTCTCAAATGCAGCTACACTTGCCAAAGAAACATTTCGCCATGGGAACAATAACGTGTATCGTATCTTAACGTAAGGTAAAGTAACATAACATAAGGTAAGGTAATGTAAGGTGATGTAATGTAAGGTAACATAACATAAGGTAACATAACATAAAGTAACATAACATAAGGTAATGTAACATAAAATAACACAAGGTAAAGTAACACAACATAACGTAAGGTAATGTAAGGTGATGTAATGTAAGGTAACATAACATAAGGTAACATAACATAAGATAACGTAACATAAGATAACGTCTCATAAACTAACGTAACATAAGGTAACGTATCATAAGATAACGTAACACAAGGTAACATAAGGTAACGTAACATAAGGTAACGTAACATAAGATAACGTAACATAAGGTAACGTATCATAAGATAACGTAACACAAGGTAACATAAGGTAACGTAACATAAGATAACGTAACATAAGATAACGTCTCATAAACTAATGTAACATAAGATAACGTAACATAACATAAGATAACGTAACATAAGATAATGTCTCATAAACTAACGTAACATAAGATAACGTAACATAAGATAACGTAACATAAGATAATGTCTCATAAACTAACGTAACATAAGATAACGTAACATAAGATAACGTAACATAAGATAACGTAACATAAGATAACGTAACATAAGATAATGTCTCATAAACTAACGTAACATAAGGTAACATAAGGTAACATAAGATAACGTAAGGTAACACAATAAAGCACAAAGCAACGTAACGTGACGTAACGTATCAGATCGGATCGTACAAACTTGCTGACTGCTGTTAAACAACCAAAGGAGGGTAACGGTTCACGTTAGACAACGAGGCGTCCCACAAACAAAGGAAAACCACGTGAGACTGAATTTCGGTACTACGGAGCTACTTTTGAACGTAAAAAACAAACTGAGTTTCTTCAAGGTGACGCTGCCGCCATCACGTCCACCACCTCTACCCCCACCACGACCACCCCCACCTCCACCTGCACCTACACCACATCTCTGAGCGTGTCTGCTGGGATCTCGTTTTACCTTTTGGTGCTAAAAAAAAAAATCACTTCACAAAGATTGGTTCACATCAGTTTGTTTGAAGCACATGGAAGCGTTCAGGTCTCTGATGAGGAGAAACCTCCGATTTTTTACACAGGAAATGAAAGCTTTTATAGTTACTGCTGTAAACACACAGGACAGGACGTGTGGCTCGAAGCTGAGACGGCGTAAAACTCTGCTGCTTGAATCGTCTTCATTTATCCAGAGCTTTGATTTCACAGTGAAAGGAACGGAGATGTGTACATGAGGAAAAAGAGAAGTCATCTGTCCAAATATGGTCACTTCCTGCCCCAAACCGCTCCGAACTAGCAAAGATGGTGGGATAGTTTTGAAAGAGAGCATCCTTTGACTTCATGTTCATCTTGGGTGTTTTTTTGTGGATTCAGTACAACACAACTGACCTTATTGCCACTGAGTCCATTTACATTCAGAAGCGGTCCAGTGTTTTGTTGCTGAGTCCGACCCGTGAACGTCAGAACTGCAGCATCTCCTGCAGATTCTTTTACATTTCACTCCCTGCTCTCAGACGATAAAGCCGGCGGTTTAAGTGACTATGATTACTTCCTTTCAGAGAATGATCACCTGTCACAGCAGCTCTCTATCATCCCTCCACCAACACTCAATCCAAACAGAACCGACTGAGCTGTCACACAAAAGGAAAAAAACAAAAAACTTTTCATGTCCCATCAAAGAACTGTTGTGCCACCTTAATGGTGACAGATCTGGGAGAGCTGCGGGACGAGCGTCATCCATCACAGGCGTGGTAGTCGGGCAAGAGGCTCAGCCAAAGACCCAGTTTCCAGCAAGAAGGTGCACCAAAAATATCCCACAGAAAAAAACCCACAAATAACCCAAAAACACAGGATGGAGGAGGAGCTTGTTTTCCCTGAAATTTAGTCCAAAATGATGTCTATTAAAAACATGTTATTTAAAGATACACAAAGTTAAAGCTTTGGAGGTGCTTAATACAAATATCTGTATTTGTTTGTCATGCAAAGAAGGTAGTCTGTATGAAATATTAACTATCATCCGTCTTTATGTGAGCCTGAAGTTAAGAGTTTCAACTAATACTCATAGCTCATAACTTCTAATATTATTCCGACAGGATGAAATTAATCCATATCACTGACAAACGGACGTTTGAGTGCTGCTGGATACTCTGTCAGATGTTTAAAACTGTTTCATATTTCAAGAGTGAAAGAAAGGAGAAACTAATATGGGCAAAACATGGAGAAATAAAAAGGAGGTGCAAATGAATGAAGGTTTTAAAGAGATGAGACACAAAGCGATTCAAAAGAAGCTCACATCTTATTTATAGATACAGAAAAATAACCTGGGATACACTCTCCCCCTCTAAACTGCAAGAAAACAAAAAGATTTGTACCGTGAAGTGTGATTTAATTTTCTTTTTCCTAAAATGTATTTTATAAAATCAATATTGTAAAAAAATGTATTGAACATTTCTTAATGCTCTGTAAAAAAAAAACAATTTCCAGAAAACAGTCAGTTCCTGTGTCCCTTTCCACTCTGATCAAACGGTATCTATGGGAACAAAGAGTGTCGGCGCCGACCGTGCCAACAGTCCACTTAATGTACCAGAACCGTCCGCTGGGACTGCAGCGATTCTCTGGACGGTGGCGGCCACCAGGACCGAGTGCAGTACGAGGCCTCGGAGCGCCAGCAGCTCTTCAGCTGAGTCAGATAACATTGGAGGTCACACGGACGGAGAGTCACTCACTCACCGCCCGACCGTAGACTCGGAGATATTCACTTCTAAAATGTTCATTATTGCTGCAGATGATGTGAAGTATCAAAGCTCTGCATAGATCAGGTTGGAGGTTAAAGAGGTGGAAGTGGATAAAATGTAAAGGTTATGATAATTAAAAACGTACAAATACATGCAAAAGTTCTTACTGACTTTACATTTTGAGTTAGAGCCTCACAGATATAGACAGATATTTTTATCCAGAATTAAAATTAAAAGAGGAAAAGGCAAATTAAGTTAAATGTTAAACTGGAAAATAAAACTGAATTTTTTTTTTATATTGAAATGACAAACTGATATTGTGAAATAAAAAAAATAGTGAATCTTTATGAGACCAAAATCCAAATTGCAATGTGTGACTGAAAAGGAAAATAAAAACAATACAATAAAGAAACTGAAAACTGAGGCCGATGCGGAAGTGTCTTCAGCTGCAATACCAGCGAGTGCCACTAGAGGTCGGCTCCAAAAAGCCTCCGGCTCCATAGACTCCCATTCAACTTCTCTCATCAAATCCAAAGTGAATAAAATGTGTCCATCAGTTATCTCGGTGTTGTTAGCTAAAGTCACTCCTTCTTATTAGTTTTCTGGAGGTCCATCTGAAAATAATCCCTCATTCATTAGAAAAGAAGATTCAAGAACACCTGTTTTGGGGGGCGTGTCTGTTTGATTGACAGGCCTGTGGTGCAGTCAGGTTACAGCTATTGGTGGGCGGGACGTAGTATCGTCAGGTTTCCGATCAGATCGGTCAGATCCTCTACTGGCTCCTCCCCCAGCTCGTCCAAATATGGTCACTTCCTGCTCCAAACCGCTCCGAACTAGCAAAGATGGTGACGGACAGAATCTGAACTTGAGGATTCATAACGTTCACAAACCAACGATGACATCACTGCTTGGTCTCCACAGAAGAACTGCGGAAACATGAAGATGCTGAAAAACCCACCAAACTAATAAATAAAAACTATTGAAGGCTTTCTCCTTTAGCTTTAGTGCCTCAGTCCTCCTGCACGGTAAACATAATGATGCCAGCAGCAGTGAGTGTCCTTCTTTCGTCGTGGTGAAAAAGCCTCGCTGCAGCATTCTGCAGAGCCTGGAGCCGAGCCACCGCCTGATGGTTCAGGGGAGTAAATAAGGCTTCGCAGTAATCAAGATGAGAGGACGTGAAAGCAGGAAAGACTCGGAGAGAGTTCTGCAGTATGTTTCAATGGGAGACGCTTTATTTCTTCAGGAAGTTTATTCTCCGGTCCGACCACTAACTCCTGAAACAAGGTCATCTTCACGCTGCTTTCCTCACGCTGCAGCTAGAACAGAATTTGGGTGGAAAATCGATCGCTCGTAAGCGCCATCATCAATTCTACGTAAACACAAAGAATAAAAGTCTCTGCAAGTGTTGTGACTTCATTTTCCAGCTCCCCATTAAAAAGAATGTTGCATTTAAATTGAGTTTCATTGATTTGTTTTGGGAAGTCGGTGTCACATTTTCACTGGATGGACGTTTCAATTCAGAGCAAATCTGTTCAGTTTATTAGGCTGCATCTCATTCAATATCCGTTCACAAGGCATTACGAAAAATTGCAAGCTCCTGCAAAACATTGCGGCGTTTTAACAGCCAAAACCACAATTCACTATTTTAATATTGTGGTTTTAATCTCATACTTTGCTGTTCAATCTTTACAACTACCTGCTGTTAAAGGAGGAATTAAAAAAACTACATTACACGGAACCATTTTCATGATGTTCAACATGAGCAGCTACCTGGTGCACTACAACTTACACTGTTAGTTAAAGTGGTGTAAAATATCCTTCAAGATAAAACCGGTATCATTTTTCAGAATGTATATTGTGTTAAATGCATTTTTTCCGGCCCGTTGATGTCATACGGTTACGTCAGTATCACGTACGTGCGCGCTGTTGAGTTTAATAGATTTGGTCTATTAAATGGATTTTAATGTCATTTTGTCCGACCTGCATTCCTAACAACGGGCCGCCGGCCTCTTCAGCTGCTCTTCAGCTGGTCTCTGACGGCGTCTGTCTGCTGGAAAAACAAACACTTAAAGTGCAGCTTTAAGTGTTTTTTTCTTCAGTGGGGAAAAGTGTTGCCCACGACCGTCGTGACTGAACCGAGCAGCCGTGGAAACCTCGACGTCGGAGCTGAAGGACAGACGCTGCTTTTCTCTGCAGGATGTGATCTTGTGATCAGTGTGAAACTTCAAAAAAAGCATGAAACATATTTTATGTTGAATTTGGTGGACCTGACTGGAAACCATGACGATACTACGTCCCCGCCCCCCCGACAGCTGTCAAACAGACACGCCCCCAAAACCAGGTCTTCTTGAATCTTCTTTTCTAATGAATGAGGGATTATTTTCAGATGGACCTCCAGAAAACTAAGAAGAAGGAGTGACTTTAGCTAACAACACCGAGATAACTGATGGACACATTTTATTCACTTTGGATTTGATGAGAGAAGTTGAATGGGAGTCTATGGAGCCGGAGGCTTTTTGGAGCCGACCTCTAGTGGCACTCGCTGGTATTGCACTTGGTCTTCGTGACGGTGTCCTCTAGTGGCCATAAAACGTAAAACAGGCGCAAAAGAGGAAGTGGGATCTGTAGAGGGAGGGGGTCGGGGTGGGTGGACGGCCCGACAAAACGTTGGATTATGAAGAACCGCTATTTCCCGTTTTAAACAGAAACATCCATAACTCCATCTTTATTATTGTAACCATGACAATGAAGGTCTTTTATTTTAAGACAAACTTTAAGATAAATCTGAGCATGTAGAGGTGAAAAATATCTGTGATGATTGCTGTGAGAAAAGCTGCAGAGAAAGGTTTGGAGGCAATCGAGGAGGAGAAGAGGAGAAGGAGGAGCAGGGGGGCGTCACTGGTTCTGCTAAATTTACCTGAGAGGGCTGCAGGTGAAGGCCTCCCGTCTGCCTCCACAGAGCTCCACACCTGTTTGTCGGCGGTGGGAGGTTAAGGTCGACTAATTGAATTTTACGAGGAAGTCTCACCTCCGCCGTCACCGACCGTTCATCATCTGCGCGGCGTGCCGCTCGGTTGCCGCACGTCTCCATGGTAACCTCTTAGCGGCGTACACGAAGTTAAACATCCAGACGCGATCGTGCTCGTCGAACCTTCGCGACCCGTCGACTCGGTACTTTTCGATGGTGATGGAGCGCCTCAGCAGGGCTGATTTATGAGCGCTGCTCTGCCGGAGTGACACAATGCAGTCTCAGTGCTGAGACACACACTAAATATCCATCACCACTGCAGGGACGGCCATCTATACCCCCCCCCCCCCCTCAGCTCCCCCACCTCCCTTCCCCCCCCTCCCACACACACACACACAACACACACATCAGCAGACCGCCAGGAGGGAGGAGGACGAGGCAGAGGACGGGTTCTAAAACGTACAACACTCTCTAATTAGATGAGTTGTGTTTGACAGGAGAAAAAAAAGAGCTTTTAATAATGTAATTCTTTATTGATCGCTGAGGGGAAGCCGTCTCTGCTCTTAATCTCCCTGTACGTGGAGGTGAAAGGTCACGGAGCTCGAAGGACACTTCAGCAGGTCTGATATAGTGGAGTGAAGAAGAAGAAAGGATGATAAGGACAGGGAAGAAAGAGAGGTGGAGAAATATATCCAGCAAAATGACTGCAGGGCTGCAACAAAAACACATTTAGAAAGAATCTAATATGTTACAGCTATCGGTGGGCGGGACGTCGTATCGTCAGGTTTCCAATCAGATCGGTCAGATCCACCGCTGGCTCCTCCCCCAGCTCGTCCAAATATGGTCACTTCCTGCTCCAAACCGCTCCGAACTAGTAAAGATGGTGACGGACAGAATCTGAACTGGAGGATTCATAACGTTCACAAACCAACGATGACATCACTGTTAAGTTTACAATCTCCGGCCAACAAACGGAGAGAACCGCTCTGGATGGATTTGGAGTAATATGTGATGATATGATCGGTATTTTTCTTACTTCTCTATCAAAGGGTCTGTTTGAGTTGAACTCTGTATGTGACGACGTGACCGCTGCAGTCTGAGGATCAGTGGTTGGGTTGGGGGGAGGGGAGGACCAGGGGGGAGGGGGGGTAATCCATATCTCTGCTCTCTGGCAGGGAGAGAGCCAGTGATTAGAGCAACTTCATAAATCACATAACTTTGACAGCTGCAGACTTCCAGACACCTCAGATTCTTCTCCCGGGACTATTTTCTGGGACGATGAAACTCCAGCGGCGGATAGCAGCAGAGAGAGAAAGTCTAAAAACAGGGCGGCACGTTGCCCGGACGACCGCTGGGAACCGTCCTGCAGCAGGACCGCCTCGCCGTGACCCCCCGCTGCTGCTGCCGCCCGTTGGGCCTCGTTAGGCGACGAGGCGTCCCTCAGCGAGTCGCCGCGGCCGAACACGCGTGACGCTTAACGTGTCGGGAGAAGAGCCGAAAACAGAAGCAGAAGAAAAGGACGCCGACGGGAACCGGGAAGGAAGAACAGACCGAGTTTCAGCAGCTTTCGTGTTCGCACAAAACTATTTGGCAGTTTTGTGAGAACATGAAAGCTGCTGATGGTGTTGATGCAGATGGGCAGAAATCTCAGCGCTTTGTTTTTCCCAGATAAAAACATCTCGCCGACTAAAAATAGCACATTAAACACATCCAGAAGCTTTTGTTTGTGAGCCGGAAAAACATGGGAGACGACGAGAAGAGTGAACGTCTCTATTGGTTTAGACGGATCTTAAAAAGAATAAAAATAAAAACGGGAAACAACAAAACACTCAACATTGTGTTTCCTAATAAAACCCTGCGGGACGTACGTGGATTCATGAGAAGAGGAGGATCACGGAGATGAGATGAGACACGGTGATCAGCAGGTCAGCTGAAGACGCAGGACAGCAGGAATTACTGCTTCTTTTAGGGTTCCTACATTTTAAGCGAATATTTCACGGGTGAGCTTGAACGTCATAAATCGGCCCGACGGTGATGCGTTCAGAACCGAGGCGATCGTGTAATGCAATTATAGAACAAGAAGCTACCAACCAAATAAAATGTGTAATCAACATGTGTTCATGTTGTTGGAGGCGATTCGCTCTCGAAATATAAAACTTTTTTTTTTGGTTTGTGCCGTCACCGTTTCCATGGCAACACAGGGTATGACTTAATAACTGGAAAACAATAAGTCGCGTCAGTAGGCTCTTATGTAACGTACGCGATGTTTACTACTTAGGGAAGTAGTCCCGCCGCCTTAGCAACGACCCTAGCAACAGAGAGGATTTCTAGTCACAAACTGAATAAATACAGAACATAGAAACACTAAACTGCTCAGCTAGCTCAGTCTGGTTGGAACAAAGATATCTGATGAAAAAAAAAAACACTTCCTGACGATACTACGTCCCGCCCACCGATAGCTGTAACCTGACTGCACCACAGGCCTGTCAATCAAACAGACACGCCCCCAAAACCAGGTCTTCTTGAATCTTCTTTTCTAATGAATGAGGGATTATTTTCAGATGGACCTCCAGAAAACTAATAAGAAGGAGTGACTTTAGCTAACAACACCGAGATAACTGATGGACACATTTTATTCACTTTGGATTTGATGAGAGAAGTTGAATGGGAGTCTATGGAGCCGGAGGCTTTTTGGAGCCGACCTCTAGTGGCACTCGCTGGTATTGCAGCTGAAGACACTTCTGGATCGGAACCATTTTACAGACCTGAAGCTACGAACTCTTTTATATCCAGACTATGGTTAAAACCCAGTCAAGCTAGCCGCCGCTTGGATTTTAAGTGCGTGACTATCCGTGGTGTTTTGGTACGAGCGACAAAAAAAAAAGGACCAAGAAAGACCCGATTTCACCGAATGGGTCATTTAATAGACTTATAACAAGAAAATGATTTTGCATATTATATGAAATTCAATTCCAATTATTTAGTTGCCATGCCAACTACTCGTTGTAACAATGAATATATTTCCTCCTTTCATTCAGTTTCAGCCTCTAAATGCAGCGCTGCCCTGAATAAAGGTCATCAGCTGGTACATTTCGTGGTGGTTGCCCCCGGAGACGAGCCTCCAACATATAAAGGCTCTGGCCTCCCTCTCGTTTCGTTCGGTGTCTCTCACCGCGTCTCGGCTAATTCTGTCTCCTTGTAACATGACTAAACGACGTGGCGAAGCGAGCTGCGGAGGTTTTAAATGGACGAGCTGAAAGAGTCTGAAATCACTGGAGGAGAAATGATGGAAAAAGGAGCTTCTGTGATTCAGCAGCAAACAAAAGACTCCGGCGCGACGTACTGTACGAGGAGGGACGAGTTACTCACGGCCACCGCCGCGGAAAATACACCCGACATCAAACGGCAGCAAAATGACAGTCTGATCTGGCAGAGACGCAGTTTTGTGGACCGGCTGACTATCTGAGGAACATCGCATCACATTCATAAATGAAACAATAACACATAAAGATGAGAATGAGATTCTTTTGTTTTTGGTCATGTTTTTGTGGCTGAAATCATTTTAATTGCTTCTCTGGTTTCCTTTATATACAGTTAGTCATTTTAATGATACCGCCTTTAATTGGTCCTTTTTTGTTTTGTTTTTTAAAGTAAATATATGTGTAGGAAAATCTGCAAGTTTAAAATGTTTAAAGCTTTTCACCCGGATGTCGTCTTGTGTTTCTGAAATGAGACATTAAAAGCAGAATAAAATCAAAATTGGCTTATTTTAACATGCAAATCAAATCACAAAAATGTTATTGTCTGAACAGAAAATGTTTTCCAAAGGCAGAGAAACATTTTCTCAGATCTCTCAAACTGTGGAAATGTTCTCCAGTGTTCACACAGCCGAGGTCACACCTGTCTGCCTTCTAAAAGATTACTTTTTTTGGGGGGTTTTTTGGTTTGGGGTTTTGAACGTGACATGAAAGCAACCCTCCTCCTCCTCACCCTCCTCTTCCTCCCTCTTTCTCCTGCAAGGTGCTGAAGGGCTGCAAGACGCTGAGCATGTCGGTGTGCTCGATGGGACGCGTCCCCGGCGGCTACATCACCAACCACGTGTACAGCTGGGTGGACCCTCAGGGCCGCAGCGTGTCGCCGCCGCCGGACAGCCACGAGGCCGACCCGCGGCCCGCCGCCGAGGAGAGGACGGTGAGACCGGGCCGGTATACGCTGGGATTTCAGAGCCAGAAATGTTCTCTGAAGATGCTGTTGCTTTTTTTTAATTTATTTTTTTAATTGCCGTCTGTGAAATTCAGAATGATTTTATCATCCAGGATGATTATTTATTTTTATAATTGTACCTCCCACTCAGGTCTGACTAGTGACCTGTCACTATTATTACATCATCGCAGCCATTCGAGCATGAGAATTATTTCTATGAATCCGTGTAAAAAGAAACTGCTCAATATTTCAGTCACTGTTTTAATATCGTTTTCCACAATTTGAGGAATCAACTTTTAAATGACATCATTATTTCACTGCAGTTAAACGGCATGTGAATGTATAATCAGCACGTACGACTATTAATATCGGGGATATTTAACTTCTAATATTCAATGAGCATCTGTTGACAGCAACATCAAAAATGTAGCTGTAAGTGTATTATGAAACTATGAATAGCTTTTTAATAATATTAATAAGAATAAGAATAAGAATAAGAATAGGCATAAAAAGCACATAAAGACAATAAAAGTGTTGGTATTTGCGTGACTCGTCAACAAAGATGTGTTGTGACAGCGGTCGGTGGAGGATTACAGGACGACAGTCATCCTGACCTTTGCTGCTCTGACATTTTTTGGACTCATTCGGCAACAAAGTTCAACCACCTTCGGGCCGGCGGGCCCTGAACGCCCCCCGAGAGGCTGACTCATCTTAAGGAGCTCGTCTGGTGCTGAAAACATCCTCTGCTGCTGCTTCTGTTTTGGCTCACCCAAAAAAAATAAAATATCCTGCAGAACATTTCACCTCTTTAAGTAGCCACCAATTAAAAACTGTAATATTTCTGGTGATGCCAAAAGTACCAGGATGTTCTACTACATCCTGGTCGTATTCTGCAGTCTGCAGGTCAGCGTGCTGCTCTGCCCTGTTGACCCACAATCCTTTGCAGTGGAAAATACGTCACATCGACTGAGCCGCCGTGACAGTTGGTGGCGCTGAAGCTCCGCCCACAAAAAGAAGAAGAAGAAGAAGAAGAAGAATCTTTTCTCCGTTTACTTCAAATGTAGCCCTACAGGTCGCGACGGATATGAACCAAGAGGGTCAAAGTTCAAGATGCACTTTTATGATGAAGTATTAGATCCCAGTTGTACACACACTACATGCAGTAGTACTGGAAGTAAAAAATAAAAAAGATGAGATTGATTAGGTTTACTCTGGTCTCCATGGTAATTACACCAACAATCAGACACCATCTGGAGTCTCCGTTCCTCTCGAGGATCGATGGTTTGAATTCGCCTCGTCGCCGGTCAGTTTTTCTGGAGAAAACAAAAAAAAAGGAGGAAATCGATGTCGTCATCGGCTCGGCAGGAAGCATCCAAACATCCTTCAGCTGCCAACTCCAGGAAGTAAAACTGCTGCATCGGCGAGCTCCATGTTGCCAGCGGTGGTGCTTCTCCATACGGCCCTGCAGATCTGACTGGGGGTCAGTTGGGTGATGATTTATGTCTATTTATGGCAGAAGAACTGCTTATATTTGCTTATATTGAGACGAGCTGCAGGAGAGCGGAGCGACGTGGGGAAGCGGAGGGATAATTTATCGGCTCCTTATTTCGGCGAACGTATAAATCTTTGTCAGCGAAGGCGCCAAATATACACCAGCTGATCTACAATACGCCGGCTGTCTGTCGCATGAATCACGCCGGTCGGAGCTGAGATTACGCAATAAAAAGCCAGCGAGCCGTCTGAAGGGAAACTTTCTGCGTGACTCCACACAGCTCTTCCACATTTTATTCATGTGTAAATAAAAAAGATGCACTGAACTTTTTCAGCTGAAATAAATTGCATCGATTTTCGGCCTCGTTTTGAAACGTTTTGAAAAATGGTTTTGAAATTGAACGGCGACCGCGGAGTATCTTTACTTCCATCTGCGACGATCCATATTCCATCACAATCATCGCTGCGGATCCTCAGAGCGTTTCGGAGCTCGTTGTTTTGCTTTTCCGGCTCTTCAATACGTTTCCAGCTGCAGGAAAGCTGAAGAACAGGAAGCCGTCGTCCGCCGAGCAGCAGAGGAACTTCTCCAGCTGTTCGGCTCCAGATGGACGTCGTTGCATCGGATATCTGCAGCTTGCATCACAAAATACCAACAAAAGCCTGCGTTGAACAGCGCTCACACTCCGCTGCATGTCGCCTCCTGTTTTCTACACCAGTAGACGGTCGATAGTCTTCAACTCTGAGCAGGAGAAACTTGAGCTGGTGTGTTTTTGCTGGAGAGCACTTCAGCATGCGGACGGGAGGAAGCGACTGAACCTTCACAGCAGCCCACAAATATCCTGATCACAGATTCCTGAGCGGTTTTTTTGTCCTTCCAGACACGAAGGGAACGAATTTCAGTTTTCAGGTCCCAGTTGAGTAAAAAAATAAAATAAAATCAATTAAAAAAAAAAAAAACTAAAATCGATTTAAATAATGAATCAATTGCAATGATTACATGTTTTTCATAGATAGTGAACAAATATACGCACTAAAAACGAACATATGGTGAAAATGATGAAATGACCCGGCGTGTCCTCCCTGCAGGTGAACCTGAACATGGACGACGGGCGTTCTCTGGGTCTGATGATCCGCGGCGGCGCCGAGTACGGCCTGGGCATCTACATCACCGGGGTGGATCCTGGATCGGCTGCAGACGCCGGCGCACTCAAGGTACCGCCACTCAGCATCGCTGGGACGCAGCGTAAAACACGTCCGTCCGATGAGATCTCTGGGGATGGTTGCCGCGGTAACGAGAGTTAGACGACGACAATCGAGTCGTGCCGTCTCCCGCGACTAAACTACGTGTCGCCGGTACTTTTGGTACGCCACCGACATCTCACAGCGTTTCCTAAGAACTTCCGAGACTTGATTTAATTTAGATAAAACAAAGTGTTGTTGAGTTCTCGAGAAGAAGAAGAAATACGTGGGTTTTTTTTCAGTCTGTCGGCTTCAATCCACATTAAATATTCAAATAAACAAACAGTGACTGAAGGAACAGAAGGAAACAGGCTGGAGGAGTTAAACTACGAGACACGATGCAGCGCCAGTAAATATGTGTGTACAGTATATATATATACACACAAACGGTAACGAGCAGCAAAGTAAATACTAAATAAAAGAAGACGGTCGCAGTGATGAGTCAGCAAATAAAAGCCCGTTTCTGACTTGATTTCCACTAAAGTGGAGATGAAAGATTTTTAGACGGCCCTTTAAGTCTTCGTCACACTTATGTTGACGAGACGACCACCTGTCACCGCTAGACATCTGCTACCTGGTTGTGATTAAAACCTGTTATCCTCCACCCCCCCCACCCACCTGCTCCCTATTAGGGACCGCTAACATCTGCTACCTGCCTTCGCCAACGTCGCTCACTCAGCCTTCACCGCCCTCGACAGGCCGCCCAACAAATGCTTTATTATCCGTGCTGATCGTCGGCCGTGTGCTTTCAGGTCGAGCTTTCTGCCTCGCCGGGCCGGCCGGCCACTCTCGTTCCCCCGTGCGCTAGTTTTTTTATTTATTTTTTAAACCCTGCCTGCGGGCGAGAGGCGAAGCAAGCCGGCGTTTTCCTACCTGTAAACAACACGGGCTCTTTTTTCATGCGGCGATCACACCGTGTCCTACTTGGAAGATAAAAATAAAACATCAAATCTGTGGCTGGATTCCATATTAGTTCAAACTAATTGGGACAACCTGAGGGGAAAAAAGAAAAAAAAATAGCCTTATTACACGGAGAGAAAGTGACTTTTCTCAGTTTCTCAGAGATGAAGAGGTGTTTTTTTGTTTTGTTCGTAGAGGATCGGCTGGTCATCCTGCAGAGAGTTTGACATGCTATGAAAGAAAACATGAAAGCAGGAGCTGCATTTAAAAATAAATGTAGTGGATGGTTTTTTTCTCTCTCCACCTCCATTCACTGAGTCTGCAGTCATTCATTGCTGCTGCTGTCCATCTTTAGAAGTGTGTGTGTGTGTGTGTGTGTGTGTGTGTGTGTGTGTGTGTGTGTGTGTGTGTGTGTGTGTGTGTGTGTGTGTGTGTGTGTGTGTGTGTGTGTGTGTGTGTGTGTGTGTAGCACATTGAGTGATCCTGCCATTAGACTGGAAGCAGCAGCAGATGCACAAAGAGGCCGTATATCCTCTTTCCTGGAAAACCATCTCTCTTCACTTGTTTACATCTCTGCCTCCCGGTGGCGGCACTAAAACAAGATGGAGGATCGTCTCGGCGCCACGGCGAGTCACACAGAAAAAAAATTAAGCATTTTTTTTGTTTTTCAGTCATACATACAGAGCTAGAGTATGTAACCTGAATGCACCACAGGCCTGTCAATCAAACAGACACGCCCCCAAAAACAGGTCTTCTTGAATCTTCTTTTCTAATGAATGAGGGATTATTTTCAGATGGACCTCCAGAAAACTAAGAAGAAGGAGTGACTTTAGCTAACAACATCGAGAGAACTGATGGACACATTTTATTCACTTTGGATTTGATGAGAGAAGTTGAATGGGAGTCTATGGAGCCGGAGGCTTTTTGGAGCTGACCTCTAGTGGCACTCGCTGGTATTGCAGCAGTGGACACTTCTGGATCGAAACCATTTTACAGACCTGAAGCTACGAACTCTTTAATCAATATTTAGGGAACGTTGTTAAATTACAACCTCTCGCGATAGATGTCATGCGAGTCGTTTAGGGAGCATCTGTAAATTGAAAAACAAAAGACCAACCACAGTTACACTCTCCCCCTCTAAACTCAATGAAAAATGTAATTTTATATTTGTTAAAAAGATTTCTATAACTTTGTTATCCAAGAAAGTTGTATTGAAATTAAGATATCGAGTATAAAAACTTTGGACCAAAGCATACAGTCTGATCATATTTAGTTTAATATCAAAATCGTGGCCAAAAGATGAGAAAGTTGACACCCAGTAGAACTTGAAAGAGTTTAGGACATATTTCTGGATAAAAAAGACTTTATTTGTTTTTTTAAACGGATAGTTGTGCTGCTCTGAAGCTGGAAGCAGCAGCGTGTCGACGCGCACAGCTTGAAAACTGCGTTGTTAAATATTCCTGAACTCAGCAATGCTGCAGAGAACGAGTAGATCCATCATCGCCGGGCCGCTCTGCGAAGCGGGCTGAAAGTCAGAGCACTCATTTATATTTGTGCAACGCGGCGACAGCTGGTGTTGCCCGTTCATTACTTTAAGAGAGTGAAACGCTCGGCCGCAGCCATTAGAAAGTGATATAAATCTGCTCCGAATCCATTCAATTAGAGGCTGTTTGCAAAACCTCGGAGACGCCAAACGGGAAACATAAAAGACGGATCAGATCTAATTCGGTGTCATGATTGAATGCGTCTTCGCCGGCTGAATATTATATTTCAGTTTGGTTTGAATTCCTTTCTTTAAGGATGACCTAACTTTTTTTTTTGTTGTTGTTGTTTTTTTTTTGCTACGTCTTGATCTTTAATTAGCACGTGTCTTGCGTGTGTGTGTGTGTGTGTGTGTGTGTGTGTGTGTGTG
>NW_027210830.1:100000-180000 GCF_029030835.1 Brachyistius frenatus | reverse complement strand
AAACAATAAAAATGCACTTTCAGTAATGGAAAGGACCTTTATGTATTCAGTAAGATTGCGTATTCATTTTAGACATCCTTTAACTACTCACATCCATCAATCGTGTTTTTTTTTTTTTTTTTACCCACTTTAATCTCGACATAGTCACGACCCCGCTGACACCGGGGTTGGAGGTGGGCGGGACTTGTCACCTGTCCGTCACAGCACCGACACACGACGACAACCACTGAGCCGACACATCGACCGAACACACGAAGCTTCTCCAAACACCGAACACCGGTCATATAGTTATAGTTATAGTTATATTTATAGTTAGTTATATTTATATTTATAGTTATAGTCATATTTATATTTATATTATAGTTATATTTATATTTATATAGTTATATTTATAGTTATATTTATATAGTTATATTTATATTTATAGTTATATTTATAGTTATATTTATAGTTATATTTATAGTTATATTTATAGTTATATTTATATTTATAGTTATATTTATATTTATAGTTAGCATCATGATACGTAGACACACAAACAGATTGAAGATCATATTTCAGATGTTTCACTTGGTTTGGCGACATTAAAAAAAAAAAAAAACTGGACCCTTAATACAGATAAAAATAAAACAAATAACTTTCTCTTTCATTTCGATACAAAAGCAAAGAAAATAAATAAATAAAATAGTCTTTCTGTTTGTGTAAACACACCAGATCAATATTTTCTTGAGTCTCATTAATTCTCTCTTCAAATAAAAGTTTAGTTTCTCACGAAGTTCAGTTCAGTTCAATAGAGTCGTTTTTCTTTACCAGTTATTTATATTTCTGTTAAATCTTACCTGTGATCCAGGTGGACAATCTTCCTCCTCCTCCTCCTCCTCTTCCTCCTCCTCCTCTTCCTCTTCCTCCTCCTCCTCCTCTTCCTCCTCCTCCTCCTCCTCAACCTCCTCCTACTCCTCCTCCTGCTCTTCCTCCTCCTCTCAGAAACCTGCAGATTGAACAGTTTCCGGTTCCGTCATCTCTCTGATCGCCGATTTTAAATAAACCGGAACACGTCACAGTGACGTCAGAGACCAGTTAAATAACGTCACATTTTAAACGTCTTTTCCTCGCGAACTATGTTCAAAGAAAACAAGACACCCACCGGAGGATATGAAACACGTCACCTCCGTCTGGAACCACTTTAAAGCTGTAAAACATCGTTAGCTTCTCGTTGTAGCGCGCTGAGCTCACCGGCCCGCCGCTTGTTTACTTCCGCCATTATATTGTTCGACCTTTGAACTCCACGGAACTCTCTCGCCGGGCGCTACGCGCCCCCTACTGGCTGCCATCAGAACTGCAGCACCATTTTCTAACGGCGGCTGGAAAACCAGCTTCTGGGCTCTTTACCGCCACCTACAGGCCTGGAGTGTGGAGGAGAAACAAAATCTAAATTAACCTACATTTTATTAATTATTACTAATGTTAATTCTTTTATTTGTACTTTATACTTGTTGCAATCTCTCAGTAATTTGTTCCGGTCCATTACATGTGTAAAGTCAAGGAGGCTGTAAATGCGTAAATGTCTGAGCGCTCCACACTTCGCTGAGCTCGGCTGAGTTTGTTGTGTTTCCGATGTTCTGCGTTCTTACAGGAGACGTGAAGCTGACGGTTTTCACTTTTCTGAGAACTGGAAGTGAACATTATTAAATATCATTGTCAATAACTATCGTGTTTTGTTGTTGTTTTCTTGCAGACCGTCTTCAGCCAGATCCACACCTGTACTAGGAAAGGTAAGACTCGTACCTTTGATAACTTTGATCACTCCCTCTTTATAGCTCCGCCCCCCCCCTGCAGTTTACATTCCCGCTGATAAATATTGTATTTATGTTATTTTACCTAATTCGTGAGCAACCGTTTGGTTTCCAGCTCAGTGACAGTCTCTGCTGTGTTTGTGTCCTCTGATCTCTGCGTGTGTCTCACTGTGGGGGGCGGAGCTACTCAGAATCAGATCCAACCACTTTAGACTCATCTCCACATAATACAAAAAAAAAAAAATCCCTGCTACATTATTAACCTGTGACTTCTCATGGACTTTACATCAAGTTGTTTTAATGAAAACTGATTTCTTTGAATCTGTCCTGCTGCTGTCAGTCAAACTGCGGGGGGTCGGGTTGGTGGCGGGAGGGGGGGGGCGTTGGCAGATCATCACATTCAGATGTTAAATATTCAGGAAGCGGGCTCACAGGACTGACACACGCTGAGCCGACAGCAGAGCAGATCAGCTGTAATTCATGAGTTTCACATCAAAAAGATCAAAATGAAGCTCAGACATCATCTGTGAGATTTAAAAATAAAAAAAATTAAAAAAAGGAGGAAGGCTGTGAAATCCTCGGAGGACTGTGTGGACTAAAGTCTCTGAGGGTGAAAGGAGGGAGCTGATTGGCTCATTAAACTCCTGCAGGACAATGAAACAGATGTAAACACGCTGCAGACACATTCAAGGGACCGCCGTGCATTCTGGTCTATGAGAGCCATGTGGAAACATCCACTCTGTGTGAGCCAATCAAAAGTCTCCAAACCTCAATCGGTTGCTGAGCGTTCAGTTGCCACTACCAGGATGATGCACTCAATACGGTCCCAAAAAATAACCCTGTGTGCCAATATTCATATGGCACATATGGGCGGATGTAGATGTAGATGCAGATGTAGATGTAGATGTAGATGTGTAGATGCAGATGTAGATGTAGATGCAGATGTAGATGTAGATGCAGATGTAGATGTAGATGCAGATGTAGATGCAGATGCAGATGTAGATGTAGATGTAGATGCAGATGTAGATGCAGATGTAGATGTAGATGCAGATGTAGATGTAGATGCAGATGTAGATGTAGATGTAGATGTAGATGTAGATGCAGATGTAGATGTAGATGCAGATGTAGATGTAGATGCAGATGTAGATGCAGATGCAGATGTAGATGTAGATGTAGATGCAGATGTAGATGCAGATGCAGATGCAGATGCAGATGCAGATGTAGATGTAGATGTAGATGCAGATGTAGATGTAGATGTAGATGCAGATGCAGATGCAGATGCAGATGTAGATGCAGATGCAGATGCAGATGTAGATGTAGATGTAGATGCAGATGCAGATGCAGATGCAGATGTAGATGCAGATGTAGATGCAGATGTAGATGTAGATGTAGATGCAGATGTAGATGCTGTGAAGTCGACTTCCATGAGGATAAAACGCTGTGATGTAACAGTTACGGCAACAATCAGAGCTCTATTACATCCGTTTACGCGCCTCCTCTCCTCTCCTCCCCTCCTCCTCCTCCTCCCCGCCTCCCTCTCAGTAAACGATCTCCATTGACGGTGTAAACAGCGAAGCTACACGCTAATATGTGCAGAAAAACCCAACAAAGCCGGCATCAAAGGCTCCGCCGCTATAATTAAACAGCTACTCTTCAGGATGGCGGCGCCCCGGGCGGCCCGGGTCCTAATGAGCTTTGTGATTTAACATCGGATGGGTGACCGTGTTGATTTAATGTGTGCGCAACAAGCATTTCAACCGCCGGCGGGAAGCCGTTAATAAATTAGGTACGGTTGCATGAAGGATGCTGCTGCGAGAGCTAAGGCGGATTCAGAGGTCGTAGTGGCTCGTTAGTGACGTTAATTAAAGCTCCAGCGATGTGATTGGTTTAAAATGTGGCGGCTGATTCGACATAATTCAGAGGAGATCTTTATTCACAATTTCTCTCTCTAAGAATATTTAACGATTACTTTATTCTTCTGATTTATTTGTGAACCTGTCCGAGAAAACGATGTTATCAACGCGGTGGATTACCGAGCGGACGATCTCCTCCTGTCTGCTCCGCACTGTGTCGGTGCAGCAGAGGTGGAGGCTCCGCCCCCACAGTGAGACACACAGAGATCAGAGGACAGAAACACATCAGAGACTCTCAACAGTGAGCTGGAAACAAATTAACACAATTCTTTCAAACAAAACTTTCTGAACAACGTCGTGAACGAACTTTCTTCGTTGCCTTTTCTTTGTTAGAGTCTTTTGACTGCAGGACAAACAGATTCCCTCGAGGGTTTAATTTTCTGAAGCCGGAGACGATGTCATACTTTAGCTGACAACATTTGGATGTTCATGATTTGCAAGACAACTTTTGGTGTAAAAAAAATAATAATTTCAAGAATCTAAACCAAACTTTAAAAAATAACCTTGCAGCATTGTTTTTTTTAAAAACATCCCTGTTGTTTTTTTTGTTTTTTTTGGGGGGGGGGGGGGGGGAATCTAGTTTGCCTTTTTCAGGCTGGATTCTCATGAGACTCCTGAATCTCCACGACGACCGTCTGAAGGCTCATCTGCTCGAAAAACCGATCTTTGGGCACAGATGTAGTTTGACGTCCCAGCGGACCGATCCGAAAAAAACATCCACCGACTCCAAATAAAATCAGAATTCAGCTGCAGCTCGAATAGTAAATATTCACGAATGGTAGAAAATAGAAAAATAATATGAATCTCTTGTCCTTCGGTCCCCTTGTTTCTATTGATTAGCACAGATGCCGCAGAGCTTTTGAACGTCTCCTCCGTCGACCGACATGACAGCTGATTAGATTTCTTTGGTAAAAAGAGACGTGACATCGAACTGGAAGCAGACGAGCTGGAGACGTTCTTCTCCGAGTTACTTTAACTCAGACTTCATGCTCTTCAGATGGAGACGTTTCTGTAACCGAGGGTGACACGGTGGCCTTCAGAGACCAATAAAAGCACGTGGATGAAATATTTCTGAGCTTTAACGTGATCCATTTCCTTCCTTTATGGTGTCAACACACATAAAGCCGGTGGTGTAACGTCACAGCGGCCGACTGAAGGTCAAAATTCAATCTGCAGAAAACCTCTAATAAACAATCGATTTTTCACCCCAGCCTCTCCGGCTGCCTCCGAAACATCTCGGCCTTCAGTTAAATGTGTTTATTTCAACCTGCTCTCCCCTTAATGGCCTTTTATAGTTATTATGTTTTAGGCTTTCAGACTTTCAACACGCAGCCAGCTGTTTATTTGCTTTTTAAGTTATTCGCAGCTGAAACGTTGTGCAGCCACGGAGGCCTCAGTCGATCTGAGAGGAGCTGCTCCCGAGCTGCTTATAGAGATAACAATGATGGGAGTGCTGAAGGCAAAAACAAGTTCTGACTGACTCGCCCTGCAGCTTTGAAGTGATGCTTCTTCCCCGCGTGCGATAAGCTCAGCCGCTACAGTTCAGGATGAGGAGGACGATGAGGAGGAGGAGGAGGAGGAGGGAGGGAGCGGGGGGCTGTAGACTCCGATAACTCCATTCGTGTTATCAGTGTGTGACCTCTCCTCTCGTTTCCTTTCATGTCTCCAGCCGGCGGGGTACAGATCTGTGGGCCCGCCCGGTGCTCAGGTGTCCCTGGAGCAGCAGGCCTACATGCTGCTGACGGAGCCCGAGAGGCAGACCATGGTGTACTACCTGCAGGAGTACCAGGACGGACACATCGGGGTGGAGCCGCTGGCCATGGCGCTGTTTGAGCTCTTCAACACTCACGCGAAGGTACGGCGACTTGCAGCAGCTGCACGAAGCGTGAAATACCCACGCCGGTCCACCGCAGCAAAACATGAGATAGCCGCGCTCGGCGACGTCTAGGCGTGACAGTTACACGCTTTGGCCTGATGCGATTTCTAGGAAACCGGAACCATCAGCAAAAACACATGGTTAAGGTTTACAAATCCAGGATGTGACAAAGTTGTTCTTTAGTTGTTTACCTTTTTCTAACCCCAACAAGATTCATTTTTCCTGTAAGTCACGTGGTTCAAACCGAGCAGAAGGTTTAATTTTTACTAGAAATCGGCACAAGCCAAAGCGTGTAATGGACACAGCACAACGTGTAACTGTCACGCTTAGACATCCCCAAGCGTAGCTATCTCACGTTTTGCTGTAGTGGTCGGGGTGTGTCTATTACACGCTCTGGCCTGTAGGGATTTCTAGGAAAATGAATGCATGTTTTTAGCCATGCGACTTACAGGAAAACAAAACCATTAGCAAAAACACATGGTTAGGAAAAATGAACAAATAAAGAACAACTTCCTGGATTGGATGGCAGTCTGTGATTAGAGCATCTAATCGACACCTTCTTCCTCCTATATGTGACATTTAAGTGCGTGTAAGTTTCCCGCCCACAAATAGACACGCTGGTCAACTACAGCAAGACGTGTAACTGTCACGCATGGATGTAGCCAAGCGTAGATATCTCACGTTTTGCTGCGGTGGACAGGCGTGTCTATTTCACGCTTTGCCGTGATTCTGGCTTGGCCGCGCCCCTCATCTCATCTTCCTCGTCCCTCCAGCTGTCCATGCTGTCCGAAGTGAGGAGTCTGGTGGACCCCCAGGATCTGGAGCTGTACGACCGGCTGGTGCTGCACCGTGAGCGGGAGGCCCACCAGGCCTGGCACGGAGGCCTGGGAGTGCTGCTCCCGCAGGGCTCCTGTAACCACGCGGCCCCCGGGATGCTCGACGCCGGACACGCCGCCGTTCCTACGGTAGATACTTCATCTGCAACACCTGCTAATGTGACACCCGTTATTACCGTGTCCTTCTACTTTTTGATTTGTTCCACTTTGCCACGTTAACGTGACCTCGTTCAACACGAACACAAGGTCGCGCTGCACTAATGACCGCCGTCCCAAAAAACACCCATCGAAAATGATTTTTCATGAGCTAAATGTGATTTACAAGCTGTCGGCTGCTTGTTGGTTTCATCAGCAGTTAATAGTCGGCAGCTCTTAATCGTGGCCTGACGTGACTTTATTATCATTAAAGTCTGTTTGCCTTTGAAACAGACGGCCATGAATACAGAGTCAGAACTCAGTTTGTGTTCTCGTCTGTATTCGAACACCAGAAACCAAGAATCGTTGTGTTTGCGTTACCTCAGAAGAAGCAGGTCCTCTTCCACAGAGTCCTGCCATGTTGCTCCACCATGTTTCTACAGGAGCCCAGAAGGGACAACTTCTGGTTGGAAGTTGAGTTGGACGTAGTGGGCGGGGCTTACGCTGGTGGAGGAGACGAGAGTTTTTTTTGCTTCAGAACCAAAAGATATTTTGATTTGCAACCAAAAAGCTTTTTGATTCGTGACCAAAAAGTCTAGTTTCATAAGCAAAGGTCAGAATTCTTTGACCAAAACTATCAAAACAATAAAAGAAAATTTGTTTGCAATGCAAATTATTTTATTCCCAGTTCATATATTTTTACTTACAAACGTAATTTTCGATTGCAGTGAGAAATTTCCTCTTAAAACCATTTTTTTTTGCTGCATAATAAAGACACAAAAATACCTTGATAGAATTCAAGCCTTTCAGTCTTATAGGAGTATTTTATTATCGTGCTTATTATCTGTATTTTTGCTTCAGTGAAGGACCAGAATACTTCTTCCCTCTCCGTCATCATCGGTCTTTCGCTCAGCAGCAGCCGGTCGGCTGCTGTGTAGTATTGATGTTTCACTTTGGTCCACATCAATCCACGGAGACCTCATTCTGCCGGGCTTCTGATCCACTTCTGGCAGTCTGACCCCGTTAAAGAGCGAACACGCAGACTTTACTCTGATGTGGTTTTTAGCCCACAGGAGCTGTTAGCGCGTTTGTCTTGTCCTGGTTAGCCTCCATTAAAAGCTTGCTGGCGACGGTGTTTTCCACAGCCCACCATGTGTCTGTGTAATTGGCCGTGCCGACACATTACAACTCCCGCCAATAAAAAAAAAAAGCTAATTGCATTTAATTGACAGTCACTTAGTTACTCAGCGCGAAACAGCGAGATTCATTGGAGCTACACGGTGTTATGACGCGCCGTTGTCTCAGGAGGTGCATGTTTCTGTGGCTGCGACACATTTACAACAGATAATAGCTGTAATTAACAGATAAAAATGTGGGAGCGCGCCAAGACGAAGGGAAGAGGAAGAGCTGGAGCGATTTACACTGAAGCTTAAAACCTGTTATCTCAAGAGGCAAATAAATGGATGGAGTAAAGGGGGAAAAAAACCTTGTAGGATAATATCTTAAAGTCTGGATGAGTAAATGTTCCCATCAAACTATTTTATGAAATTAAAATTCTATTTTAAAACTAGACTTTATTTGGCAAACTGAGTCATTCTCCCCAGAAATCCTGACATCTGAAAAATGACCATGAAAAAGGACATTTTTGTTTCAATTTCATTTGAAGGGAAATAAAATAAAATATGGACATATTAATGTTGTTTTTTTTTCATTTAAAATTGTATTGGCCGGTTTCCATTCAGCCTTTTTTCCCAGCAGATCTTTTCCCAGCAGGAAGGAGCAGAGGTGTTTCTCATAATATGAACGATGGTTCTGATCCGTCACAGCAAGCCGGCACGAAACCAATCCAGGAGTGAAAATAATCCCTCATTAATTAGAAAAGAAGATTCAACAAGACCTGTTTTTGGGGGCGTGTCTGATTGATTGACAGGCCTGTGGTGCAGTCAGGTTACAGCTATCGGTGGGCGGGACGTAGTATCGTCAGGTTTCCAATCAGATCGGTCAGATCCACCTCTGGCTCCTCCCCCAGCTCGTCCAAATATGGTCACTTCCTGCTCCAAACCGCTCCGAACCAGCAAAGATGGTGACGGACAGAATCTGAACTGGAGGATTCACAACGTTCACAAACCAACGATGACATCACTGATGGTTGATGACATCACTGATAGTTGATGACCTCACTGATGGTTGATGACGTCACCGCGGGTTGGAGTCACTGTTATACCACATCCTTTGCTTGAGCTGACTTGTATTGAGTTAAATGGTGGACTGACGGGATCCCTCATGCTGTTACTGGACCTCCTGGACCCCCTTGGAGGACCGCCGGGCTCCCTGAAGCCTACTTTGAAAATCACTGCAGTGAAACAATAAAGAGCCTGCAGCCTCGAACGTATCAGCTGTTACAGAAAAAAAGAGAAGAACCCACTTTGTTCTGACTGTCTAAACTTTTTTGCTCTCATTATGTTGTCCTGTGGGGCGAATCTCATCCATCTGGCATCTGCATTAAAGTAGGCTGAAGGAACAAAGTTTTCATGGCAGATTCGGCACCCGCAAGAACGACAACGCTGGTTTTTCCTGTTTTTCAGGCCGACGGCTCCGTTGGTGGCTGGACGGAAAAGGAGCAGGAGGAGAACGCTAACGCTTTGCAGAACATCGCTCTGGTACGTCTCCGTTTTATCTGCCCGAACGACTGCAGATGTGATGCCCCTCAAAGAGAGCTCGTTATTAACGCTGTACGGCGGCTAAAATTGGAAGCTCCCCGGGGGTGACACTAGGAAAGGCCACAAAGTCATTAAAATCAAGAGTTTATTCCCCCTGGGAGCGCAACTCTGCTTGGCAAATTTGGCGGCAGTCTGACCGTGAATTCATTAGATGTCTCATTTGCAACTGTAACTATGGAGCCAGAAGGCGGCCGAGAGATGAGGGAGCTCACGGAGAGTCCACGCCGAGGACGTCTGCGACTCCAGACTGCAGTTTGACTTTCATAGCTAACCGGTGAACGATCAGGATTCATCCTCAGGTGACCTTGAACAGCTCAGTCTTCAATAAATTCACAGAAGAACACTTAAGTGTTCAAGTAGGAGTTGAAATGAAGGTTCAGCATCCTAAATATCAGCCAGGACGTATTAATGCAGATTTACACCGAGCTGTTTCCTAATTTGGTTGAAATGACCCTTTAAATTAAAGATCATTTTTAAAAAATTTCGGTTTTATTTGAATCATTACAGAATATTTTCTATTTACTGCGTGTTTTCTGAAACAGCCCGTCTGCTGTTCTTTTCCCCGACAGAACAGCCTTCAGGCTTCAGCTGAGTCTCCGCCCCCCTTCAGAGCTCCGCCCCTCCAGAGCCGGCCGTCCAGAGAGAGGGAGCTCAGCCGGAAGCCCTCGGCCCGGTTGGTGCAGCCCGGGTCCGGCCTGCTCTTCACCGGCCCGACCCGGCTGCTCCAAGACTGCCTCCACAAGTCGCTCAAGTCCCTCCCCACCGTCCACCAGCCCCCCGCTGGCTCCGCCCACCACACCTCCCTCAACGCGCTCCATCACACCTGCCAGAGCGCCCTCCAGCTCTCCGACTCCGAACACCACAACTACCCGCACTTCGGCCATCACGTGCACCACCACGCCGCCCACCTCAGCCGGCCCACCTCCGGGCACCACACCTGCCCGGGCTTCCTGCACCACCGCGACTCGGTCAAACCCGAGCCGTCCGTGAAGCTCTCCTCCAGGTCCAGCTCCTACGAGAAGTCCTCCATCCTGTCCAGGTCCGCGTCCTCTTCCAAGGCGCCGTCTCCCATGCTGTCCCCTCACCCGACACCCCACCCGTCTCCGTGCCCCTCCCCCTGCCCCTCCCTCATCACACCTGCCGCCCCGCCCTGCAGCCCCGACCGGCCCTGCTCACCTGCCCTCCTGCAGAAAGTCCTGGTGACGGACATGAACCGGCTGTCGGCGGACTCCAGACCACAGCAGAGAGGTACACCGTCTGCGTGAGTGCGTTAGTGTGTTAGTGTGTTGTACAAGGTGCACATATTGTGATTTATAACCAACAACCAGAGACTCTGTCTCTCTGAAAAGCTCTTTTTATACTCAGTCATGTTACTGATCGGCTGCCACGGTAACCTAATTAGTTCCTCGACGTTCCAACAGCTTCTTTTTTTTTTTTTTTTTGCCGTTACACAACTTTTCCAGTCTTTTGTTGACCCAACTTTTTTGAAACGTGTTGCTGCCATTAAATTCTAAATGAGCAGATATTCTTCATAAAATAATACAATTTCAACAGGGTTGAATCAAGTTTCAAGTTTTAATGTTTGTGTATTGCCTGTTTGTACACTAACATGAAAGCGTCCCTCCAGGGGCCACGCTGTCCCAGCTGTCAGACAGCGGACAGACTCTGAGTGAGGACAGCGGGGTGGACATAGCCGAGGCGGGAGGCCTCAGTAAGGACGGCAGCCCTCGACCCAGCAAGAGCCAGCAGGGCCATCTGGAACAGCCGGGGGCCCACGCACCTCCTCCAGGAGCCGCCAGACAAGTGAGGGCTTCTTTCTGTCATAAATAACAGCTAATTCAATTCAGCATGTCGCTCGTAGTGTATTAAGCAACTTCCTTTGTAAACACAGTTATCAGTGTGCGGTTTCAGAGCTCCTCTGCTGCTTTCATTTCATTTTAATCAATTAAGTTTGATAACACAACTGACTTCAAGCAAACAAAAGCGCAGCAGACACGGTGTGATTAATTACACGGCACGGCATCAGGAGACGTGTCATTATGATGGAGTACATCACCGCGTGGCAGCAACTCATTCAAATAAACAGATCAAGAAACCAGAGGAAAATTAAGTCTCGACTCATTTGCATACGAGGAGAAAACTGCGGGGAGAAAAATCAATCATCCACACAAGACAAGGATCTGACAATAAAACAAACTCCATTTCAGGGTCTGTGGTTGTAATTTAGAGACCTGAAGTGACACTAGACCAAAAGAATTTATAAACCGTTACTGTCGTACTTACAAAGGAACAATTTAACATCAGCAAAAGATTCTCCGTAATTCAAATGATTCTGAAAGGCAGATGTTTCACACACATGTTCAACCAGACACACAGAAGATCTCTACAATCAGTAGAGTTTCAAGGTGGACGCCCAAGATTAGTGTCACACTCACACCATTGAACAAGTCCAAAACCAGTTTAAAACTGGTCCAAAGTAGAACAAATTCTAAAACCAGATTCAAAACCAGAACACAACCACATCTGAAACCAGTTTAACAAAGTCCAAAATCAGTCCCAAACCAAGTCCAAAATCAGTCCTAACCTAAGTCTAAAATCAGTCCATGACTATATAAAGCCGTCTGCATGACCCTGCATGATTAATGGTTAATTAATGGTTCTTCTCACACTAGTATGTGAAGTATAAACCAGCAAGACGGTATGAAAACTAAATGTAATCGAGTTGTTTGTGTGTATCGGATGAATATTCTCCAACGGTGCGAAGCACAAAGGAAAATGGAGGAGCTGCTCTCAGCCAGAGAGGATTAAGAGAAGAAGTGGGAGGCGATGAAACAGATCCAGAAAGATCTTGGAGGAAGATTAAAAACAAGTATTAAAACTGGAACTGCTGGGTTTTGAAGCACAGTCTGCGTTCAGTTTGTTCTTTTTGTCCTCTGAACTTTGCCGGCAGCGGGGGAACTTCCTGTTTTAGCATTTTGACGGCTGAATTTTGCAGAAAGGTTACGATGTCGCAGATCTGATTGTAAAGTTCAACCTTCCCTTTGTGTCCCGGCAGACGGGCTCCCCCGTCCCGGTGCCCACCGCCACCCTGGTACGAGTGGTGAAAAACGCCAACACGCTGGGCATCGCCATAGAGGGAGGAGCCAACACACGCC
This sequence comes from Brachyistius frenatus, assembly GCF_029030835.1. Classification (NCBI taxonomy): domain Eukaryota; kingdom Metazoa; phylum Chordata; class Actinopteri; family Embiotocidae; genus Brachyistius; species Brachyistius frenatus. Next base: position 167,572 of record NW_027210830.1, on the reverse strand, counting down.
AACCTTTGCCCCGCATCGTCACCATTCAGGTGAGACAGCAACACAGAAACATCTGGCTGGGTGTCGAACTGCTTTACTAGAAGCTCTAATCCGATCTTTAGCTTGTGTTTGTTTTGTACCGAGAGGAGACGATAACATCAGCTAATCAGTGATCGAGCCGCCGCCTCGGCCTCACCCGCTCTCTTTATGAACACGGCATCCTTGAGGAGTTTTTATGTCCGTGCGGTGATTTCCATTACAAAAGACTCCTTTCACTCGTGTCTGCGAGTGTCAGGACTGTCGGCGGTCGCTATCAGCCAGCGCGCTCGCAGTCATTTCGCAGCCTGTCAAACACGTCGTTCCCTATAATCAGCGTGACATTGCACATGAATTCACGCACATTTAGCCAATTATACGCTGCCATCACATCGAGGGGCTGAAATCTGATGATGCTCAACTTACACAGTTGCTGTTAAAGAGACGATGAAGCTACTTAATCTTTATCGGTTTATCTCTTTTTTAGAAACCAGCGAGGTTGACAAGGCGTTTTATTTGTAGTGGCTTCAGGGCAGAAAACCTAAAAATACATTCACACAGTGCAACATCAATGGAGCATAATCAGAGCTGTTGTCTGCTTTCTTCTTCCTTGCTCCCTACATTACCCACAATGCAACTTGCGACTTTTTGTTAAAAAGGAAAAATGGATGTAGTCTGCAAATGAAACCGTGGTTACAACACGGGAAGTCGTGTGTACACTATTCTTGGTGTTCAAGCGGTTCACTCATAAAAACACAACGTGGACGGCGTCTAGAAGCTAACAGAGGCTAACAAGTTATCACGCTAACGTTGTCATTTTTGGGGAAATATGCTGCAAAAATCAATAAACTTCATCACACAGACGCTGGCAAAGATCCAAAAACCCAGAAAACAAAACAGGGACATAAGAATTAACATTATGAAATAGAAAATGTAAAACTAAAAGCTAACAAGGGGCAGAACAAATACGAACCGGCAACAGAAGAGGAGAAATCAAGAAATCAAGTCGTAAAAACACTGTTGCTATGCAACGGCAACGTGGACGCTGAAAGATGAGGCCGTCGCAGAATCAACATTTCCCTCAGACGTTCGACTTTTATCTAAGTTACGAAGACAAATGCTACGAGACTAAAATTAGTCATCAAATCTCTTCATTTCATTCCTCCGTCAGAAAGTATTAATCAAATGTCGCCGATGTGTCTCAACGGGATGTTTTGAAGGCCTTCGACGAGTTTTTCCTGCTTTAACGAGACCTCGGCCTCGTTACTCGGGGGGGAGCCGCAGATTAGTGAAGGCCGGAAGGGTTTTGGGATTCATTACCTTTTCCACGGAGAACCAGACCTCATCAGCAGCAGCCTCTTCACCCCCCAGCCATGTTTCAGCTGCCTCGGTTGTAATTGAATGTCACAGCAAATAAACATGTCGAGCACAGAGGTTTAAATTGAATCCAGTGGATTTGGCTGTTGACCTGTTTGTCTCCAGCGAAGGAAGGAATCAATCGATTAATTTTTTTTCCTCGTGGCTCCGCTCGGCTGCTCTCGCAAGAAGAAAACCAAACGATCGCGTTTGAATGATTTCAGCTGCACAAACACACACAAGCACGTAAATGTCCTCCGGTCCTTCACTTCCGTCAATGACGGTCCAAATCTTTCTAAATGTCAAGTATGAAAGCGGTTCAACAGTTAAAACTCGATGGCTTTCTAAATTTACCTGAAGTGCAGCTATGGAGGGAAATGTGGTTTTTAAGTGGGAATACGGGAGGACTGTGACGTGTCAATCGTTCTGACAATTCAAGTATTTTTTAAAGCTGCATTAACTGTTTTTTATTGACAACTTAGAAGAAGTGAAAAACATTTTGCAGCCACGTTTGCATCCAGCTGAATATTTGCTTCCATATTCATATTCGCTCAGCTTTTTGTGTCCGTACAACAGCTGCCCAGTAAAATATTTTGGCTCTTTAGCCAACAGGTGAGTTTATGGTTTTACATAAAAACTGTCACCGTTAAACAAGGAAGAGGACACAAACAAAAGTGAGCTCCACTGAAAGACTGAACCAAACAAACAAATAAAAACTCATAGTGCCTCAAAAATGCCCAAAAAAGAGAGAACAGGAACGAGAAAAAAGTCGTACAAGATGCTAATGGTGTGTTCAAATGTCGTCATATTTCCCGTGTACACGAGAAAAATACATATGAACGGCGCCATCTTGTGGTATTCACGACGTCGGAACTCAAAATTTTCTATCAGCCTTGAGTTGTGACGGTTTTTGCTGACATTTAACAGAAAGGTCAGAGGTCATGTTTGGTTGGATGTTAAGCTAATATATTGTAATTTTAGTCACGTAGAGTTTTTCTTCTTAACTTAGATAGCAGCCTACATCTGACAAAAATGTTATCTTCCCGACGGCCTCATGTTTTCCCTCTGTCTTTGTATTTCCTGTTAGCTTGCTAAACTGTTAGCCTCTGTGGCTTCTAGACACTGTGCACGTTGCTGTTGCCTAGCAACGGTGATTTTCTCGGGAGTTCGTGGTTACAACATCGAAAGTCGCATGGTTACATCGTAAGGACATTGCTGCTAGGCAACAGTAGGGTGGACGATGTGAAGTGACTACAAAATAAAACAGGAAGTGACTACAAAATAAAACAGGAAACATGACAAACAGAAACTCGAGGGCAGATGTGTGACATCATCTGATAAAAATGGAAATTAAAGCAAAACAATGAGTGAAAATAAACATACAAGCTCTCGATGGCCAAAACTACAAAGCTGGTGTCAAGTGTCACATGCCAACATCTTATCTGTTGTTCAGATTAAAAGTATTTTATTTTCTGCAATTTGGTAACTTCCTACCACAGAAAGAAAAATATTCCATTTATTTTATATTTTACTTTACCTTTTATTTTCAGCTGTCTGAAGGCTGAACAGCAGGAATTTACATCCTGATATTTCCTTCAAAAAATATCTGCTTAATGTTCCCTGAATGTGTCGAACACCTGCAGGAACCGTCGCACAGTTTGTGCTGAAACAAAGACGCTGCCGCCGACCCGCTTTAACTGCTGAAGCCCGACCTTGACATGATGTTATTAAAGTAATAAAAACACTTCTTTTCAGATGCTGTCAATTCTTCTAACACTTTTCATGCTGAAAATACCGTGGCAAAATATTATTTAGAAGAAATTTGAACAAAGCAAAAGGCTGAATGAAAATCTCGCAGGCAGTCAAACAAGAGGCAGCGGATAGAAGTCTATAAATACTCTGTCCTTAATTATATTCAATAATGTTTCTGTTAGATTATATTATCTGTATGTTTTATCTCCTCAAAAATATCCTGAATATAAATACAATCATAAATACGGCACTAAATTGATATTTTATTATCTTTCGTTAAATAATTTTTTTTGGCCTTATTTAAGAATATTACAAAACCAGAATCAAGTGTAACATTACGATTATACAACAATTTATCAACTAAATAAAATAAGTAATCTAAATGTTTTCATATTGTGTGTGTCAAACTATAAAACTTTTTGTTTTTGCGATCTCTGTTTCCATGGCAACACATGGGGGTTTGACTAACAACTGTAAAACAATCAGTAGACTCTTATGTAACGTATGTAATGTTTACCGCTCCAGGAAGTAGTCGGACCCTTAGCAACCACCTAGCAACAGAGAGGATTTCTAGTCTCCAACTGAATAAATACAGAACATAGAAACACTAAACTGATCAGCTAGCTCAGTCTGGTTGGAACAAAGATATCTGATGAACAAATATCTGATGAACAAAGATATCCATGGACTCATGTGTTTTTAACATTTTAGCATCGTGTCATGTGTTTAAAACCAAACCGGTCCAGCTAGCCGCCACTCGGATTTTAAGTGTGCAACAAAAAGCACCAAAAAAGACCAGATTTCACCAAATGGGTCACATTTAATAGACTTATAACACATAAAAACTACATGATATTAAAATATTATATGAAATTCAATTCTAACTTTAAAGTTGCCACGGAAATGGTGGAGTACATACAGTTGACCAATCAGATCTCGGGGGCGGAGCTACTCGCTCTACAATCCTACTTTGGAAACAGTAGAAAGTAAATTCCCCTTCAGGTTGTTAAAAAAGCCGAGTTCCCTGCAACTGCACGAAGGTCGTGTCCTCGTCAACGTTGACTACAGAAGATAATGGTGATTTAAAAAATAAACATCCAAGAACAAAATGAAAGAGCAACATCATTTTAAAACCTTCCGCCCGTGTTTGTATCAAACTGTAGATTAGTTGCCTTGAACTCTCATCTGTCATCTAACTTTATGTTTCTAACGACGCTTTCCTTCCTCCCTCCAGAAAGGAGGCTCAGCTCACAACTGCGGCCAGCTGAAGGTGGGTCAGGTGATCCTGGAGGTCAACGGCATCTCCCTGAGAGGTCGGGAGCACAAAGAGGCGGCCCGGATCATCGCCGAGGCCTTCAAGACCAAAGACAGGGACCACATTGACTTCCTGGTGGTGGAGCCGGGACTCTAGTACGACAACTTCGCACTTTACGGTCGGAGAGGACGTCGTTTTAACTGCTCCGAGGGACCCGTACGAACTCCGTGCGACGCCGTCCTGTTGCCACGGCAACCTCGTTGTGGTTTCAGGTCGGAGGATCGGGGAGAAGATAGGTCGGGTGTTTGCTGATTACACTCTGAAGTGATTTGCACAATTTAAATTCAGAAAAGGATGCTACATTCATTTTTGCTGTAAAAGTCACACCTGGTCAAATACTGTTCGAATTTAGTTTAGTTAATTATCTTTCATACGTTTCACCAGGAGGGCCGTTAGTTCCACTTTCTACAGCCGATCACATGACAGTCAGGACACTTCAAGGTCTTGCATGTTTTTCATTATAAAGACGATATTGAGAGGCAGAAATAATCACAAGATCATTTGGGTTCTTCATCTTTATCTAAACTTGTATCTCACGGCAGAAATAACCTCGTACAAGTTAAACGCTGCGATCTTTAAAGTTGAACGACCGAACAGTTTAGCCAGATTAGCTACTTAGTTGGAGGTAAAAATGGACGACGAGCCTGCAGAGAGCTGGACAACAAAAACTACAACCAAAACTACATATTTTTCACAATGAAAATGAAACTAAAACTATACAAAAGAATAGCTATTAAAAACAAATATTAACTCAAAGTGTTACTCAGTGAATCACAATGTGGTTCCTGGTTATTGAAAATGTTTCCTGGTCCGTCCGGAAACAGGAGCCGTTAATAAGAAACAGCTTGTGGTCAGTAATTAACCAAAAATTAACCAATAAGCAGCAAGAAAACAGCTGAGAAAAACTACATTTAAACCACGTTTTGAAACAGGAACAAGATTTTCTTCCGAGTTCAAGGGTTCGTGACAGCACTCCATAAATCCACCTGTAACCATGGTAACTGTACACAACAAAGATGACCACAGGTGCAGCCTCAAAACGCCTAAGAGGGCATAAATAATAAAAATGTACAACAGGAAAACTGGACGAAAAACATACACAAATCTAAAACCGTTTACAACACAGATTGAAACTAAAATCATTTTCAGGTCCCCAAAAAAAAAAGGGACGGATCAGACGGGGAAGAAGATCACAGGTCAAATATCTTGAGAGAAAATGAAGGTAAAAATTCTCCCTCGACTGACCACGAGTTGAATTAAACATCCTCGCAGATATCGTCTGACTCATGATTCCCCTCAACTATCATAAATTAAAACCTATAAACCAGCAAATCACATTTAAAATAACCTGAGAAAATTACAGTTATTCTGCCTTAAAACAAAGAATTTACCGAGAAGACCTCCTGAATTGAAGCCTTCGATTCTCTGAATCGACTTCTGACTGATCGATTAATGACTCATCAAACTCCTCACAGATTTAAACATCAGCAGCTCAAACGGTGCTTTATTTTCTCATCGCGCCTATTTTCAATACGTCCGTCCTCCATCGTGTCTTTAGTCCACGTATTTTAGCAATACTAGCAGACCTTCGATAGCTCGAACACAAACACGAATGGTATTATAGTTTGTAAATACTGTAGATGACTTATAGTCCCGACATGATATAACTTTATTATCTTACATAGTGCACAGTAGAGGAGCGCTTCATATTTTTCCGAGGTGATAACGCTACTCCACATCCCTCATAATTTATTTTGTGTTTTACCCGCCACAACAGCAGGAAGTGCAGGATGTGCTCTATATTAAAAACCACGTCCACACACGCTGGAAACCAATAAAAAGAAATAGACTCCGGTATGAATTAGCATCCGAACATCCTGCACTGGTGCTGCATGCTGATGAGCACCGAGACCCACTAATGAATCAGAGAGCTGCCGGTGCACTGTACGGGAAGCATCGGTCATATCGGAGCATCCCGGTGTAATTAAAACACACACACACACACACACACACACACACACACACACACACACACACACACACACACACACACACACACACACACACACACACACACACACACACACACACACACACACACACACCATGTCGAGCCCTCACTCAGGTCTGTAGGGAACTCAATGCGAAGAAATCAAAACTCTTCACTGACTGAGGTTCACCAAATACAGCCTGTATAAACGGCACCGATGGTCACATATCAAACTGTCCATTATTTAGTTGAGAACACTGTTGCCAGGCAACTGCAACACAGACGGGCGTCTAGAAGCCACAGAGGCTAGCAATTTAAAAGCAAGCTAACAGGCGCCGACGGTGCATTCGAGGCTAGCTGGGAAGTGGGAAAGTTCCCAACATGGTGACCTCCGACTTCTCAAGTTGAGAGCGTTCCCATGACAACAACAAAGAGGCAACATGGCCTCAGACATTTTGACCTAAATTCACCGTGAAGTGACGTTCACCGCTAACGTTGCCGTGTTGCGTGACGTCAGAACGACTTCTCTGAGCTCTCAAAAACCTCAGACTTTGTTCAGCAGGCGTTCAGGTGTTTTCTCCCACTAGAAGGTCGTAACGTTCCCATTTCCCAGTTGCTAATGAACGCACCATGACACAATGCAGGAAAATACACAGGCACAATGACAGAGATGGAGAAAATGTGCCTGTTGGACCATCAACACTTTTCTTCAGATGTATTATTAAAGAATAATAAACAATATAATTCTCACATTTTGGCTCTAAAAAGACCTCCTCACTACTCCAAACAATGTTGAGTCTGAGAAACACTCAATCTTTTAACTTTACAAGGATCTTAACTTTCAGGAAAAGTTCTCTTGGATTTCCGTCACTGAGAAACTTTTAGTCCAAGAAATCTTTCTGAATGCGACTGCTGGTGTTTCTGGAGGTTTAATCTGCGCTGAGGACTAAAGCATCACAATTGGTTTTATTGGCCCGGTATGTTTACAAGGAGTTTGGTTGTAACTTGCTCTCTCAATGTACAAACACAAAAACGAACATAAATACACATAAAAACACAAACACCTAAACAATGGTGCAACTGCACCTGATGCAAATGGTGATTTCTCAGATATCTGTTTGTTCTAGATCTATGTTGAGTCCCCCAGCCTTATGACAATGTGCAATACTCAGTTGGTGGAGTTGACTTTAAAAAGGGTATTAATAATATTATCAAACTATTATCGCATTTTTTTTACCAGGATGGAGGAGACCCAAATAAATCCAGCTGGTTTACTGGGAGCCTGTTGGTGTAACTGCAGTCGTTGTTTGTTTGTGTCTTTTATTTTGAAGGTTCCTTCAAAGAGTTTGTCCCATAAAACATATTTTATCATCTGTTGTTGTTTTTCTTTTCAAAAACTGTAACCATAATCCAAAGTAATACAGTAGAGCCAAGTAAATCCAAATGAAGAGATCGGCGGGTACGTGCTTTCAGAAATATATTTTGGGCTGATTCCATTTCTGATGGTTATATTATATTATATTTTTGTAATCTAATGACATAATGCCACTACAGTGAGATGATGTAGGAGTTCGGCGATGAGGTCGGTGAGTAATGCAACACTTTAACGTGGAGCGTTGGTTAGAAAACTGTGTACAAATAAAAAAAAAAAAAATCATGTTTTTTTTTTTTTTGTGAATGCAAACTGTTCAATAACGATATATCTTGTACAGAAAAGGCCGCACATAGATTTATAGAGATGTACACACACACACACACACATATATATATATATATATGTATATATATATATACAGTAAACGGTGAGAGTTTTACATCATGTAACCCCCTCTGTGGCTGATGTAAGCGTGTTTCCCCTCCTCTGTCCTCACAGCTGTTTCACCGACATCCTGCAGAAACACTCACCTCTTCGTCTTTGTGCTCAAACTTGCAAAAAAAATTTTTTTTTGGGGGGGGGGGGGGCAGAAAGAGTGAAATATATTTCCCCCCCAAACAGATTTCCTTAAGACACAATAAAAAGAAAAGTCTGATAAAACTACGAAGCATGTTGTGTTGCATATGTGGAGCGTGAGAGATGAAAGAAATCACAAATAATCTAACGAAAACAATTTTTTTTTAAATATACGCAGCTTTTATGTGAAAAATACTCACTTAAAACTTAGCAAATTACTTTTAATTAAAACATTTTTGATCGAAACAATCACAAATAAAAATACAAAAATCCTGAACGACAAACAGAAGAAAGAAAAAAAGACGTTGGGAAAAGATGCAAAAACCAGAAAACAAAACAAAAGTGATCAGAATTAACATCATGAATAAGAAAATGGAAAACTTAAAGCTAACGAGGGGCAGAACAAATACGAACCGGCAACAGAAGAGGAGAAAGGCTGGACATGAAAAACACCGTTGCTAAGCAACAACAACGTGGAGGGCGTCTAGAAGCCACTGAGGCTAACAGACAAGATCAACGCTTTCCTCAGACGCAGGTTGTCATCTAAGTTATGAAAACAAACAACATATCAGCTGAACATCCAACCAAACATGAACCTCCATGACCTCTGACCTTCCTGTTGAACGTCACAAACTTGTGAACTCCAGGTTAAACACAGCATTAGCTTCTTGTGCCACTTTTTTCTCGTCCCTGTTTTCTCTTAAAAAAAAAGTCAATGACACTTTTTTTTTTTTTAATCTCTAAATTTTAATACATAAAGTAGAGTGTTGTTAAGTGTAGTTGGATGAATAAATAATGCTACATGATAAATACCCCCTTTATTATGCAACGTTATATTATATACGCGACTATTCAGACTGGAACGGCAGCTTCGGTGTCTCAAACTTCACTCTCACTTCCTCCCACTTCACTCCCACTTCCTCCCACTTCACTCCCACTTCCTCCCACATCACTCCCACTTCCTCCCACATCACTCCCACTTCCTCCCACTTCCCCCCACATCACTCCCACTTCCTCCCACTTCCTCCCCGGTCGGAGACGGTTTTGACAGATCGGAAACAGCCACGTGGAAATCCCTCCGTACGTGCTGGACCAGATGTCGCGGTTACTTAAGACCGCGTCTTGTTGCACGTTGTTTCCTACCTCGGCGAGAGGAGGACGTGTGTTCGGCTCTTCGGAGCTTTGTCTCCAGAAAACACTGGTTTCCATGGCGCCCAAGTAACTCACAGCATCCTTCTCTCAGTGTGCAGAGTTGGCCTTGAAGCGCAGCATAAACACGCACACACACACACACACACACACACACACACACACACACACACACACACACACACACACACACACACACACACACACACACACACACACACACACACACACACACACCTCACAGACTTTTTTCTTTTCCACGCTGATCAAAACATTAACTCGGCTTTCGAGGGGAACGACTCTAAAAATAGTCTTTTTCCTTCACGGCTGAGTTGCATCAAAGCTCTTGGAAATTAAAAAAAGGCTCGTCCGTCCCACGCGTTCAACAGCTGCCGGGCCCTCAGAGATGGACGAGGGGCGCCCCCCTCTGGCCGCGGGAGGAATTACAGCTGAGTATGTGTATCATGGTTAAGGTCGTTAAAAGTGAAGGGAGATCTGGTTGTAATTTATCAAGGCAAGAAATAACAGCAATATTTATGAGCAGAAATTGGTGCAAAAAAATATTAACAAAAATTTACGCATTGTAAAATGGAACTTTAGTATTAATAGAAAAATGCACCTCAAGTGTTAAAAATAATATTTTTTATTGCAGATGCATTCTATAAACTTTGATTAATCTACTGATTATTTTCTCCATTAATCAACAGTTGGTTTTTTTAAGTATGTGGTTTGTTAAAACGCTGTTAAAATTAATCAAACCGACGCCTTCACAACTTGTTTTGTGAAACTAACCATAATTTTGCTTATATAAATAGACTTTTTGGTTGCAAATCAAAAACCTGCAAGAGATTTGCTCTCAAAATGGGGGGGGGGGGGGCAAGGGACAGAATCTGTCTGCAAACTCGTGAACTTGGAGCTTTCAGAAAATTCTGAGGTCCGAAAGATGGATTTTTTTCTATAAACATTTAATCTGACCTCATGAGGAGAGAGCAGCAAATAAAACAAAAAAAAGCAGTTTCAGTTGAATGGAAGCCACTTTATTAGCTGAACACACATCCTGCAGCGAGTTTGTACTGTTTGGTTGGACGTGGACATAAAAGCACAGACTTGTGATAATACTTGACATCTCTCTTCACACAGTGGGACTCACTAGTTACAGAGAAGCACTACACAACAATTAACCAATCAGGGAGCCGAGGAGGAAGTTCAATCGCTACGGGACCAAAAAAAAGTAAAAAATAAAACTACCAGGAAACACTGCTGAGAGTTGAGACAATCCGACGATATTTATCTTTCAAACGTAAACTGATCTACATGAAAACACCGTCGGGGGGGCGTTATGTTGGCATTTTTCCAAGGTCAGACACACGACGAGATCTGATGATGTGCGGCGTTTAAAGCTACTCGATGGAAAGCGCTACATAAAAACACGCCCACGCTCCGACAAAATAAAAGCAGGAGGTTGTGGGTTTTTTTCAGGAGGAGAGACGACAATAAAAAAAGAGATGTGAGCTTTTTGTTCCGTTATGATTTTTTTCTTTTAAGAATCTCATCCAGTCGTCTAAAACTAATTCACATACACGACTTTTCAAAATAAAATACATCCCACAGACATACAGTAGACAACATTCAGCACGAATCCCATCTCTTCCAATAAATACATTTGATCGGCGTCGACACACTCGTAAAAACGTCACGGTGGAGGTTAGAAACAGCTTTGGAGAGGCGGGAGGGAGCTGGAAGTTTGGTGTTCCTGCGATGAAGGAACTCTACGGAGCGTCTTAACCGCTCGGCTCTGCTTTCTCCAAGTCTTTGAGGGCTTTCAGAAGGCGACAAGGGGGGAAGATTTCAGTCGATCCTGAAAGACACAAAGATGGAAGATGATGATGATGATGATGATGATGATGATGATGATGATGATGTAAAAGTGTAAATATCCATCATCCAAACTCTTCCTGTTGTGCATGATCACTACATCCACACCGTGACGTTGCAACCCGGTATCACAGCAAAGCGTGAAATAGACACGCCCGTGAAATAAAACGGCAAAAACGTGAGATAGCGACGCTCGGTGAAGTTTAGGTGTGAAAGTTTGTTAAATACTTACCTGAGAACACAATAAACAACAACAACAACAACAAAAAATCACACAAGATGTTTGACTGGTGGTGAGTCAGTATGAACACGAGATGAATTACTGAACAGACGACAGGATTTTAAGGTCCAACAAAAAGAGACAAAACACACAAACTGACCACACACACACACACACACACACACACACACACACACACACACACACACACACACACACACACACACACACACACACACACACACACACACAAACTGACCACAGAGATATTGAATTTACACAAATGGATGTAAAATGAACACAAACACACAAAAACAGAAACAAAACGACCACAACAACACAAGTGGACCAGACACGCCGTCCCGGGATGTGTGACGAGCTGCCGGTAAAACCAGTGAACCGTGTGACAACCGGAACGCCGAGCGGCCTCCAAAACACGTCTCGTCCATACTGAACACTGCAGAGCTCCACCGTCGGCCGTCAATCAAACTTATTTACTGTTATATTCCCCTCAGCTCTTCCTCCACCTGTGTCGGTGCACCAGAGGTTTAAGCCGGAGCTATAAAAAGGTGTCTTTTCAAATTAAAAACCCTCCAGTTTCACAGGAATATGTTAGGTTTATACATGGACGTGTGCTTGTTTCAGGAGGGGCGGGGGGGGGGGGGGTCACAATCGAAGGGAAACACTGGATTTTATTAGCTGATTCAGCTGCTTTGGGTGGAGCTCAGCTATGTGAACAAATATTGTAACTCTCGGACACTTTTGTTTTTGTCAAAGTAGCTCTCGGGGAGAAAAAAAGGTTGAAGCCATTTAGGAACTTTTAAAAACACGGAGGACAACACGAGGACGAGGACGCTGGGCGGGATTCAGAGAAATCACAACATTTAATTTACTTCCAAACGTGGTTTCACTCTGCGGGCGGCTCCTCGGGGCCCTCCGGTTGGGCGTTGGGGTCCAGGAAGTCTGGGTGCTGGAGTTCCTTTAGGAACTTAGGTGGGTTGAGGATGTGGGTGGCACCTACAGGAGGACCGGTCGGGACAGAAAAATCAATCCACAGAAAGTTCACATGGTTCCTCAGAGGTTTTTAGGATTTCTAAAACTGATGATGATGCTGATGATGATGAAGATGATGATGATGATTTTTTTGCAGCGTCAGCCGTTCTCTCCTCGTCCTCCCTGAACCCGACACTCCATCCGAGCTTTGCTGAATCGGCGGAACATGAAATATGAGATTTTCCCGAGCAGGAGGGATTTTCACCGATCCATTTTAGACCAGTCGATATAAAACACGTCAAAAAACAGCAAACATTATAATGTGGCATCTTTGTTGGACTCCATGTTTCAACTTCCTGTTTTATCTTGAAAGGCATTTGCTTCTTGTGTTACTTGTGCTTGTACTTCCTGCGATTGAACTCACCGATCAGCGCCTCCCACTTGCCGTTGGCCTGCGTCACCTCGTACACGCAGCGCATCTCGCTGTACGTCATTCCTCCGATGATGAAGACGATGATCCGGGGCCCCGTCTTCATCTCCGTGGGGCCCCGGTTCTTGTGCCAGTTACCGTAGCGAGCGCTGCTGGATGGGAAACAAAACAGATCGACGTTTACTTTCATTTTATTCGTTTCACCTGAAGTGAGCGTTTAACAAACACCCCAAACCGTCCACACCTGGACGGAGCGCTGGCTTTAGAGGACGCCTGTCTCTGGGAGATGTACGGGTACTGCTTGGGGTCCAATTTGTCCTCGATTGCGTCCTGTTGGAAAACGTGCAGGTTACACGATGGTTTCCATCTACGTTCCAGTTCTCTTGGAAAATATGAATTAAAGCACCATTTAAATCGAGATTAACATTCTACGTCAACTTATTGTTCTGGGAAGACGTTGAACAACGCAACATTATTGAGTGGTGCTTTTTCATTTTTCCTGTCATAACTTTTGTTCCCAAACAGGCCTAAATGTAGCTGCTTACACTTCCTCCATTTCCCCACAAAGTACAAATTTTCCAATTATGATTATAATTACATTGTTGGTCAGATAAGTTAAAGATAAATGTCTCATAGCTGTCATGTCCAATATCAACATCATGTCGACGTACTGCAGCAATGCTGCGTTTAAATGTGGTCGTATTTACCGCGCAGCCTTAGAAACCTGGTATCACGCCAAAGCGTGAAATAGACACGCTGGTCCACTACAAGCCAAAGTGTGAAATCGACAAACTTTGGCCTGTCCGCCTGGAAAGTTTTCCTTAGCGTGGCTATTTCACGTTTTGCTGCAGTGAACCGGCGTTTCTATTTCACGTCTTGCGGTGCTACTAGGTTTCCCACCAAGAACAGTGCATATGAACGGCGCCCTCTTGTGGTATTCACGACGTCGTAACTCTATGTTTTCTATAATTTCCTTGAGTTTACGAGTCGTGACGTTGTTTGCTGACGTTTAACAGAAAGGTCAGAGGTTGTGGAAGTTCTTGTTTGGTTGGATGTTCAGCTAATATGTTGTAATTTTAGTCACGTAGAGTTTTTGTTCGGCTTCTAGACACCGTCCACGTCGCGTTTTTACGACTTAGCCACTTGAACGCCAAACATACAGTGCCCGCGACTGTTGTAACCACAAGCTCACGATTTCCAGTTTGAACGCAGCAGAAGAGCACTGAGCTGCACCTCCATGAGGTCCTTGACCAGCGGAGTCCACCGGGACAGCTGGTACGTCTGCTCGCTGACGCGCTCCTTGCGGTCGGGCTTCTTGGCTTTCTTAATGGTGACCTGAGAAGGAAAACACGGCTGATTTCTCAAGTTTCTATTTCAGTGAAAGTCACACTTCAGCAAAACAACACTCATCCTGGGATTTAATGAAGAATCATCACAGAAATAAAAAAGGAAAGTTTTCCATTTGGATCATCAGCTTAAATAATCCTTCAGCTCCGCTGTCAACCGTAGGAAGAAGGAACGAAGGGGTTTCATGCAGTGTGAAGGACCAGTGGACTTCCTGTTTATGCAGAGACCGTGAGGTTCTGGACGGACGGACCGGGACAGCTCACCTCAGAGACAATGGGGATGCCCAGGTGGGCCATGTTGGAGATGATGTCACTGTCCTCTGGTGGGATGTTGGCATGCTGGAGGAGCTTACACAGGTTCTCCTCAGTCACACCTGACACACACACACACACACACACACACACACACACACACACACACACACACACACACACACACACACACACACACACACACACACACACACACACACACACACACACACACACACACACACACACACACACACACACACACACACAGACACACACACACACACACACACACACACGAGAGTGTGAACATTTATAAACATGCAAACAGGAAAAACTGAGAATTGATGGCAAAAACAAAACGTGACTGCAGACGTGATTTTAAATGTCACATCAGAAATCCAGAACAGTCTGAGGTTTAAACTATTCAAAGATTTCGTTTCCTTCCTTCCACTTGATGTTAAATATATCTGACCGTTCTTGAGGAAGATGTAGAGCAGGATGATGCGGATCTTGTCCGTCACGCTGACGTTGGCGTCCAGCAGGACGGGAACGATGAGCCTCATGGGGTCTTTGATCTTCTCTCCCTCGGCATCCGTGCTCATCGCCAGGTCCTAAAAATATACAACAAAAAACAGATGTTAGAAACAGCTGAAGCGTCCAAATTACAATAAAACTGCATTACATTTCTGCTTGTGTCAATAAAAAAGATGCAGTTTGTTATTTGGGGAGTGAAAACAGAGACGAGTGGATTCTGTGAGTTACATCGAGCATATGTTTGTTTACGATGTAGTTTACTGCCCCAATAAAACAGCACCAGTACCAGTCAGCTGTGTCCAGACAATTATCAGTGGACTACTGAGATTTAAAGAAAACGTGATATGTTCTGGTGTCTTTTGTCTTTTGTCTCAGATTTCTAAACAGATTTATTGACATTTATTCACAGAAAGTGGCGACGATGTCCTCAGAAAATATCAAAATCATCAAAAACATGAGAATCAGGTCTGTATGCTCACAAGTATTGTATATTATTATTATTATGATTATTATTCCCACTGATCCTCACAATGATTTGAGATTTTTGACAGATTTTTACATCAGCAAGCAACAAAGGTAATTAAAGAATATAATGGATGTGTTGGTGATGAAAACTGGTCGATTGCAGCTTCAAACTACTTCTATGATACATTAATGAAACTTTTACTGCGTTTTGAAGAATGAAACTTAAAATAAATCAAAACAAAGATCCTTAAAACAGGATCACAAGACGAGGCGGCAAAATGAAGGATGTCAAAGTTCACTTTCTGTTGCAGTTTTGAGCATTTTAAGCAAATATGAAATGAATCTAATCTTGTAAACCTCTGAGACTTTGACTAACAAATACACACATCCTGTCCCACAGCAGACATGCTGGGCGTCCCGTGGGAGACTCACCTGCTCTACACGACACAGCTTGTCCACGGTGCCCTGGTAGCGGTTCATACAGTCCTCGGCCAGGTGGAGATGGGTGGAGTACTGAGACCAGAGAGGACAGTTAGTCCAGCTTCTGTCCACGTTGTGGTCGACTGGTGAAGTCACATGACTCTCTGTGTGAGTGCAGATACACACAGCGACACTTCAACTACCTTACTGAGCTCCTTCTGGTACTGAGGCATCTTCTTCAGCATCTGAGACAGCTCCTTCATGGTGGTCTGAAACACACGTCGGTTCATAGTGTTGGTGGTGGAACACGTCGACTGCAGGAATAACTTCACATGTATCCGACGGCTACGTCACTGATTTGTAATTTCAGCCATTTGCTGTAATTTCAAATATGGATAACTTTTTTTTTCTATATGTGGAACTTTGTGAAGCGATTACAACTTTGTGATTTATTCAACCGTGAAGCAGCAGTTTAAAAAAGGTAAAAATAAATTAGTAAAGCGGTTATTTGGCAGATGTTTGACCTGTCTTACAACTTTTTTTTAAGACGAGCATTAAATTCAAGATGAGAATCTATTTTTCATAAAACAATCCAAAAAAAATTCTGTTTCAACATTTACTATGTTGTCTTTGGACTATTTGCAATAAAATATGTGTTTATGTGATTTATAAACCATTGCATGCTGTTTTTATTTAGATTTTAAACAGCGTCAGAACTTTGTTAGAAGCCGGTTGTACTTTAGTGTACAAATATGTGACTATCTTCACTATAAAGCTCCAGTTCTGCTCTTTCTCGTGATATGTGTATCATTTTCATGCAGTGATGCATTCATTAATAATTCAAACAGAAGTGTTGGTTTGCAGATGGATGCACAGCTGCATGCAGATGATTCAATCTGATGGAACTTCAAATGGACTGAAGGACAGAAACAGATCCTGAAACCCGAGCGGAGTCGTGTACAGCGCGTCCTCTACCTTTTCTCCGGTGTTCATCTTTTTGCTGGCGGAGAAATCTTTCAGAGAGCGAGTCACGGCCCTGAGGAGTCGGACGGAGACGAGAGGAGAAGAAACATGAGTTCTCTGTGGAGAGGAAACTCTGACAGCTCCGTGCTTCTGTGAGCAGGAAGTCATCGGAGGAGGAAGTCATCGGAGGAGGAACTCACGTCGACACCTCGGCGATGTGTTTGTGCCTCAGAGTCAGCCACAGGTCGTCATCCTCATCCAGCAACACCTCCTTCGTCCTGGTCTCTCCCATCCCGCTGGTCTCGAAGCTGACAGAGAGGACGAGACGTTCACACGACGTATGAGGGAATAAATCTAAAAATAAGACGGCGGGAGATCACAGCAGAAACCTTCAGGAAGACGTTTCACCAACATCAGCACCTGAGTTCCATTTTGGGTCAAATCTTTGGGGAACAGAAAATCTTCAACACGCCCGCTTAGAGCCGAGTGTTCCTGAGCCCATGCACTGATTTCCACTACAGAATCAGGGTCGTTTTTAAAGCCGCCTGGAAATCATCAACAGAGACTCTTGAAATGCTTCAGAAAGTCTGCGGCGATGAAGCGACGAGCGATGAAGTCTGTCGCTGCGTCTTTTCAAACCTGTTGATGATTTCCAGAGATTGACAAAAACAAACAGCCTCTCTACCTGTAGACGTCGTTCTCGATGCCCAGCAGGTCGTAGGTCATCGCCTGCAGGGTGAGTTCGTGCAGGATAGGCGACACGAGGTCGAAGCCGCGGTCCAGGATGAGCAGCTGAGTGCGGGACTTGTCTGGACCCTGAAGGCATCGCAGGACACACAAAACACATATTTAATAACCTTTACCTGCACAGGTTACATCACACAGAATCCAGTCAACTAAATAATGTCCCATCTGGTTTATTTCACTGTTTTATGTGAAATATCTCCATCAGGAACGCATCGTTATTATTTATTGGTCATAAATGACATCGTGAGTTCGGACCGGTGCGTCCCCTCGACTGATCTATTATTTCAGACTCCATCATCTGAACGGTCGTTCCCTACCTCTCCCATGGACGGGTCGTCGGCCTTGTAGCCGTCCAGCTTCTCCTGCAGCATCTGAGCCAGAACTGCACAGTCCTTGTACTCCCTGAGAGACACACACACACACACACACACACACACACACACACACACACACACACACACACACACACACACACACACACACACACACAGCTTGTTGAACTGAACATGCTAACGATACGTCTACAACTTTACTGCAGAAAGTTTTGTTGTTTGAGTAAAACACTGAATTACTGTTGGAAATATTCTCTGAGGCTCAGATGTCACTTTGCATTGTCGTGTTTTGGAGCTGCTTTGTTTAGTTTGATCAATATACTGATAATGTCCACGCAAAGTACTAAATCCATCGGTACACCAACAGAAATGCTGTTCGTATTTAAAGCTTATATCAGTTTGAGGGAGTTTTTTTTTTTTTTTTTTAATGATTTCAAGATCTGGAGCTGTTGAAGGACTTTTAATTTGAAACATCCACAGGAAGTCTTTAGTTTTTATTGGCAGCAGCTTTGCATGCAGGCAACAAAAGGCCATATGAAGGCAAATGGAAATAAAATAACCCTCTAAAACAAGTCTTTTCAAAATAAAGCTTTGACAGCAACTGTAAACAAAACAAACAAAAAATAATTACATTTATTCTATTTTATTCTAATTCTTTGTCAATCAAAGCCGTTTGTTTTTCAGCTCTGCAGAAATGGGAGGGTATTAATCCCCAGATGTTTTATAAGACTTGATGAGCAGTTGTTTCTGTCCCACCGGTGTTATAAGTCCTGAATAAGAGTGTGAGCGTCTCACACTCGGTATCGGATCCCAGGATACTCTTTGAGGGTGGCACACAGGGTGGCGATCTGCTCGGCGCAGCGCTCCAGCATGTTGTTCTTCACGTCAGCCTTGTAGGGGCTGTAGAAGTCCTGAAAGGCATCCGCTTTATCCAGGGAGAAGACCTGAGGACGGACCGCAGGACGGACGGACAACGTGAGAGACGACACTGATTTGTGCATCCAATGTTTCATCACACTGATGAAGGCTTTTTAAAATGATGTTTCAACGTTTGTCAGATTTGTGGAGGAAACACTATAAAATGTTTAACATAATGAGAATCAATGAAATAATAACGTCCCCCAGAAGGTCGGCACTAATTAAACCCTCCTCCACCCATCTGTTCCCGACTCCGTCACACCATAACAATCCCTGCGCCGTCCCTTGTCGCACATCTCATCTGCGCTCCCATTGGCTGCAGAGTGTGAGCGCTGGCTCCGTCAGCCAATGAGGTGAAGGGATGAGGTGAAGCCGGGGGAGGGGATGGAGGGTGCAGCCGGTGTAATGTGTGCCTTCCTCTCTGGATTAAAACTGACAGGACAACAGCAGAGGATTGAAGGCTCAAGCTGATCCAACACAAAAACTGGTCTCCGCCCTCCGACAGGAGCAGCCGGGACGAGGACAATTTATTCATGTAGATTTATGTCTGATTATTCTCAGCATGATGTTTACGGTCATCCTTTCCTTACAAAGCTGTCCCTGAACTCTGTTCCTGGAGAATACTGCTGAAGAACATGCTGACGTTACAATAACGTGATTACTTCTTACAGGAATTCAGTAGTTTGCCGACATGACAAATCAGTCAAAAAACAAAAATCAGACTTAAACCGAGTCTAAAATCCGTCCTCCTACTTTCTGAACCGGGTCTAGACGCTCACCTGAGATTCGTAGGGCAGAAAGGCGACGTGGATCTCAGTCAAGGCCTTCATGGCTTTGGAGGCGCGGGATTTGGTCAACAGTCCAAACAGGGAGTCTGGGATCGCTGCGGGGAAATCACAGAAAAACACGCTGACCGGCTGAAGGAACCAGAACCGAGATAAAAAGAATTACGACGGAGTTTAAAAGTAGAAAACGTCCTAATTTGTCTCATATCGGTAAAGAAACGAAGGTTTTCATCAGCCGATGTCATTCTGTGCTACGCAGATGAAAGCGGATGTGGATGTACTCACTGCCGGTGAAGAAGACGTGGGCTGCTCGGTACCTCGGAGACTGAGGGTCCCTGAAGTCGTCGATCAGACCGTCAACAGACTGAAACAGCCGAGAACAGAAGGTTTGAACTTTTAACGAGGTGACGCGAGACGTAAAGACGGTTTGGACGATTCCTTCCTGCTTCTGTTACCTCGTCCGAGGGGGTGATCAGGTAGATGGCCTCCATGCTGGGAAGAGGCTCACGCCGCTTGTTTATGTCTTCCACAACTGGAGTGTAAACACAAAAGAAAAGAAAAGAAAAGACTCAGTATTCACCCATCAGCTGGGTTACACATGGAAATGGCTGAACTAGTGAATGCTGGAGGAGTTCGATCCTTCTCTCTGACACATCAGGGTTTGAAAAACTATTTCAGCCTTGAGTCAGTTTTCAATGTGATCTCAGACTTTTGGACGCCGCTGTTCAAACTCAAAGAGTTCAGAGGTGTTCCTGAACGCAGCACGGTGATGCACACGGAGCAGCAGGAAGCAACGAGCTTCATGAGGACGTATTCGGACTGTCGTCTCTTCATCAACATCGTTAACGTGACCGCTGGTAACGTCAACATTAGTGATGTCACCATGGAAACCTGAAACTGGAACAGAGAAACATCAGATTTTGGAAACAGGAAATCTTGAACACGCCCGTTTACAGCCGAGTGTTCCTGAGCCCATGCAGTGATTTCCACCGAGTTAAACTCTGGAAATTATCGACAGAGACCGTTGAAATGTTTCAGAAAGTCTGACGGAGATGAAGCGACGAGCCGGGTGAGGTGTTCTGATGACATCACGTTTCAAGAGGGGCGGAGCTTCACCGTCCGAGACCGAAGAAGAAGGAGCGTCAGGTGAGGAGACACCAGGTGGGTTTTTTCTTTGACGTTGGTGGGAGTTGTGCAACCGTGAATTCGTCCCCCAGAGTCAGACTGTCAACACTGAGTTCTGAGAACCCTGTTGCCATGGCGCCACAGTTCAGGTGCTTCACAGCGAATGTTTTCCCCTCAGACGCCTCAGAAGGTTCCCCGTGGAACTCGGTGTTGACAGTCTGACTCTGGGGGACGAATTCACGGTTGCACAACAACGTCAAAGAAAACCCAGCTGGTTGCTGCTCATGAAGCTCGTTGCTTCCTGTTCCTCCGTGAGCATCGCCGCGCTGCCTTTCGATCTACCGTCCTGCGTAAACACCATGTGATCCTGTTGGTGAACTAAATGTTTACAGTGGATTAAAGTGAGTTGAACCCACAGCTGAGCCGGGAGGTTGTTACTCACTGGTGATTCCCTCCGACATGATGTCCGTCATCCGACAGCAGGAGGAAATCATCCTCATACTCAGCTTGTCCACCACCAGCACCTGAAACACAGCAGGAGGAGGATGTCAGGGTTTCTGTGTGACGTCTTATCTCCAGACGTGACCGGGCCGACGGGACCGTTACCTTCCATTTCCCTTTTTCTCTCGCCTTCTTGATGACATCGTTCATTATTTCTGTAAAGAAGAAAAATGTGTCATTGGCAGTTTTGTCTGTGATCGGATGGTACTGTACGCATGGTCAGACAAACATCAGACTCATCATATCTAGTGAAGACTTTGAAGGACTTTTTGTCCGATATATCTGATTCTGATGGAACGCAGAGTTGTTGCCGTGACAACAGACGATGCTTCAAATCTGGATGTTGCTGCAAAAGAAGCTCCAGATTCTGAAAGCTGGATGTTTCACACACGTTCAACCCGACAGAAGATCTGAACAGTCAGCACAGTTTAGATCAGAGTCACACATTCACACCATTTACCAAGTCTGAAACCAGTTTAAACCAAGTCTGAAACCAGTTTAAACCAAGTCTGAAACCAGTTTAAACCAAGTCTGAAACCATTTTAAACCAAGTCTGAAACCAGTTTAAACCAAGTCTGAAACCAGTTTAAACCAAGTCTGAAACCATTTTAAACCAAGTCTGAAACCAGTTTAAACCAAGTCTGAAACCAGTTTAAACCAAGTCTGAAACCAGTTTAAACCAAGTCTAAAATCAGTCCTAAACCAGGTCTAATAGAGGGTGTTAATATTTAGGACGGAGTAACACGGGATGGCGAGTCGGCCCGTCAGGTGTGAACGGAACCAGGTTTTCTTTTGTCCCGGTTTCCTTCACCGGGAGGTCTAAACGTGTCCAGTCGGGCCGAGCGGCGCTGGGAGGGACGACCCGCTGCAATCACGTCCTCTAATCTGCTCCCAATCCTCTTACAGCATCCACCGCTATTTCTGGGTCGTTTCTGTGTCACCGGACACGACGTCACACACACACACACACACACACACACACACACACACACACACACACACACACACACACACACACACACACACACACACACACACACACACACACACACAAACACAGACAACACAACACACACAAACAACACACACACACACACACACACACACAACACACACACACACACACACACACACACACACACACACAACACAGACAACACACACACACACACACACACACACACACACACACAAAGACAACACAACACACACACACACACATCAGCAGCATGACTTCAAAGTCATAATATTGCACTAAGTGTGCACTCAGACTTAATAACTGTAAATGGCTTTTATAATAAACAGCCAATAAATTGCCGAGTAGTGAAGTCAGTGAATGGTCCTGGTTTATCCAATCAGACGACAGGATTATGAGGAGGTGTGAAAGAACGTGAGGAAACCTAACAGGCGGGGTAAACAACAACAACAACAACAACAACAAGCCACTGCAGCCGTTTCATCCACGTTTCTAATGATCGTATTTCATCACATTCTCCAGCCTGGAGTTAAAATCTTCATGTTTCTGTTCTTCTTCTAATCAGCTGACTGTGGGCGTCTCAGGTAAACCAATCAAACGTCACCGTGTTCTCAAACAGCCAATCACGCTATTGCTGTCAAAACCTTAAATCAACACCAACCATGTAAAGCAGATGGCCCGCCCCCGAGCCCAGTTCTACCCGAGCCCGGTTCTACCCGAGCCCGGTTCTACCCGAGCCCGGTTCTACCCGAGCTTTCTTCCTCATTATATAAAAATGTCATTTATTTTCATTCCATCAGCACCAGCTGGCTGCTCTGACCCACAATCCTCTGCAGCAGAAAACACGTCACAATAAAACGAGAGAGAGTTGACGGCGCTGATGCTCTGTCCGAAGAAGATGAAGAAGAAGAAGAAGAAGAAGAAGGTGCAGCTGCAGTACGTACTGAGAGTAAAAAGATAAAGTGTGCGGTTCCTTAAGAAACAAACGCCCAGCGTCATCACACTTAGCCACGCCCACTAGTCACCGATTGGTCCGCTGCCAACTAAGGAAGTAGTTCTGCGTTCAATCAGGAAGTCTCTCAAGAGGAGTTGTAAAAAAAAGGAAAACATTATTAGAAATAATATAATTATTAAAAATAAGAGGAGGAAGATTTTCTTTGATTTATTTTTGCTTTTGAGAATAAAGTCGAAATTTCAAGAAATTATATTTCCAGAATAAAATTAGGTTTCAATATTAAATTAATGAGAATATTCCAAACAGATCACGTGATATTAAACTGCCTCCTGTAGATTAAACTCCTTCATGAATTTTAACAACAAGAAAATGAGGTCTTTTTTCAGAGCACGCACAATTTGGTAAAAGAAGAAGTGTCGGCCTGAAGAGAGTGTGCCGAAAAATGTCAACTTTATTCTTGAAATTTCTCGAGTGGAAGTCTTAATGACTTTTTATGGCCACCTGGGGGCAGCAAAACAACCCAAGAGCACAAACCTGCCACCTGATGAAGCTGTTGGCCAAAACATTTGTCTCTTTTCTGTTTCTGAATCTTTCGATATGAAGTTCAGTAAATATGAAACTAAACTAATTTCTTCTCTTGGAGTTTTATTTGGTGTCAAAATACTCAAATGTACAAAACTGCACCCGTTACTGGTTTTTAAACCAGCAGACATGAAGTGAAGAAAACTCCCCACGAACCTTTTATCTTTTTATCTGACGGTGATCCACGAAGAATCAGGAGCTTTTAGTTCAGACTGAATTCAGACAAACCGTTTGTTGATGTCGTGTGATGGAAACTACGCAATCTCAGTCTTTCAACACGAAGGATCATTTATTCAAAAATCATTGACTGAGACTTATTAACAAGAACAACTTTCAGAGGTCCAAACATGTAAAAGCTTTTAGTGATGATTACCAATAATAATAATAACTTTATCATTACCAAACAGAAAAGTATGAACACTTCTCGATGGAATTTATCTCCGAAACTTATTTTAAAAGACATCTAAGGAATTACAGTTTATAATTCATCAGCCTTACTATTTAATAAAAGAGCTCAATTTAATCTACAATCAAGATTTAAAATGTTAAACTATAAATTCCGAGCTTGTTTTTTTTTTTTTTTCAAAATAAAAGTTCTCCATTGAGTTCATTGCTGACTGACGGTTCAGTGTTCTCATCTTTATGACGTCACTCTCCCCTTTTATAATAAAGGTCTACATCATGTTTAATCAGCGCGTGCTCCGTATTGATGCCGATATACAGTTGAAAACAAAGATGATTTATTATCATGTCGCCCTGAGGTCGGATCTTCTCTTCCTCTCACGATCATGTCAAAGCGCTTAATCCGCACAGACGAAGATTAGCGAGGCGGGATTATTTACACCGAGCTACCGGACCTGCACACAGAACCACGGAGACGTCCCGCAGAGTCCGACACAGCTTCACCGGAACAACTTTATATTCCTGCATTTTAATGAAACCGTTTCTCCGGAGAAACCGGAGGAGGCGGTGCGTCTCGCGCGCATCAAAGTGCCCCAAAATAAAATAAAATATATATAAAAAAAACCGAGTGTCAGATTTGTTCCACATTAAAACAAATAATAGGAAAGTTACCAAATAACTGTGGCGACCAAAAACAACAACCAATAAAGCTGTAATTAAATAATGAAAGAGTTCTTACTGTCTCCAACGATGGCCTTCAGTCCCATTGGTGACATGATGAGTCCTCTGCTGCGCGTCCAGCTCACTCAACGCACCGCGGCTCCAAACACCGCACAGCTCGCGACAATAAAGAGGGAACACACTTCCGGTTCGGTTAACTCCAAAATAAAAGCCGTTCAGTTGGGCGCGTCGTACAAACAGCAGAAACAACAACAAAAACTCCTAAAAAAAATGCTGCTGTGACGACTAAATGTCCCCACTGTGGGATTAATAAAGTCTAAATCTAAATCTTTTTATGAATGGAGTCTGGTGGCTTCGAGCAGACGATATTACAGCTGTTTTCTGATCAAACACAAAGCTGCTTTCAAACAGCATTTTCCATTTTTTTCCTTTTCAATTGAAGATTTGACTGAAAAAAAACCAAAACTGTTCAAATCCAACAGAGTTAAAGATGAACCGCTAGGCGGCGGTAATGCGGACATACGCTAGTTTGAAACCCACCACAAAGACACGAAGAAGAGAGATTCAGCAGAAGAAGAAGAAGAAGAAGAAGGCTTTCTGTTGTTTTTCCGGGTCCGTGTCGGTTCCGATCTCTCTGCTCGGAACATGAGTGAAACTTCTGTCTGCACCGTGTTGGACGCGAAGAACCGGAAATTCATCTGTTACACGCGCAGGAAAAACGGAGTGTTTAGCGTCTGGTGAGTCGATGCCAGGGTCCGTTCAAAATCCGACAGTTTATTGTTTTGATGCTTCTCAGAAAAAATACGGTTGCGTTTAAAAATGAAAATAAGGCGTGAACTTAAGTATTAGCAGCCTGCGTGTAGTTCGGCTCACCGACATTCAATGCAGCAGCTCAAATTATTCACGTTATTGATTGAGTTTTATGAATGGACGTTGGCTGTGTGTGTGTGTGTGTGTGTGTGTGTGTGTGTGTGTGTGTGTGTGTGTGTGTGTGTGTGTGTGTACACATTTTTTATAATTGTGTGGACTAGTTTAGGTTAAAAAACATTTATGAGGACAAACACACGTGAGGACATTTAGGAAGCTCCTCAACTTTAAAGTTAAATTTAAATTTCAGGGTTAAAACTTAGTTTTAAGCTTCAGGTTTAGGTTCAGGTTCAGGTTTAGGTTATGTTTCAGGTTCTGGTTTAGGTTTAAGTTTAGGTTATGGTTTAGGTTCAGGTTATGGTTTAGGTTATGGTTCTGGTTTAGGTTCTGTCAGGTTATGGTTTAGGTTATGGTTCAGGTTCTGGTTTAGGTTCTGGTTTAAGTTCTGGTTTAGGTTCTGGTTCTGGTTTAAGTAATGGTTTAGGTTATGGTTTAGGTTCAAGTTTAGGTTCTGGTTTAGGTTCTGGTTTAAGTTCTGGTTTAGGTTCTGGTTTAAGTTCTGGTTTAAGTAATGGTTTAGGTTCTGGTTTAGGTTCAAGTTTAGGTTATGGTTTAGGTTCTGGTTTAGGTTCTGGTTTAAGTTCTGGTTTAGGTTCTGGTTTAAGTAATGGTTTAAGTTATGGTTTAAGTTATGGTAAGGGTTTAAGGAGTGCATTATGCTCATGAATGTCCCCATGTGGATGGTGAAACAGGTCAATGTGTGTGTGTCCATCACCTGGTTGTGTCAGTCTGACAGATGCTGCAGATGTTTGGAGCGCCGACTTCACCGAGGAAGAGGAGCAGAATCAGCTGGTGAGTGTCCGTGCTGCTCTCAGCGTCTCGTGACGTTGCTGCCGCCGTCTAACTCTTCCTGTTTGTTTCAGACACAGAAGTTTTCCTTGAACTCTTCGGAGGACTTCATCCTAAAACTCAGGTCGTCCTGCAGCCGCGGCGACGCGTCCGTCTCGGTGCACGACGCCGGTGCAGAGCTCCGCGCCGGGTCCGGTCCGGGCGACCCGAGCGCGGCCCTCCGCCGGCTGGAGGGCCCGCGGGCCGCGGAGGAGCTGCGGGAGCTGCTGTTCAGGATGGCCGACGGCCTCACGCAGCCCGACGGTGAGTCGCGTGTCTTCATCCGGACTCAGAAGAAGTTACAACTTCAAGATTCAGTTCTTGACTGTCTGTCGTCACCTTCCTCAGGTGGACCGCCGTCCGTCAGCCCGGTTAAAGCTCACCTGAGGCGGGTCGCAGGTACGCTGCTCAAACAAAACCCTCTGAAGTCTCTAAACTCCTAAAACGTTCAGAGCTGTCCGTCGGTCAACTGTCTCCTCAGAGTTTGAACCCCGCCGGCGGCAGGACGGAGCTCCGTCGGTGACGGTGAAGAGACGACTTCCTGGAGCGTCACTCATCAACCCCGGAACGAAAAAGTACGTCATAAAACCTCCACGTGGTTCTGAATCGGTTCTGTTCTGGTTCTGTTCTGGTTCTGACTCGGTTCTGGTTCTGACTCTGTTCTGGTTCTGGTTCTGACTCTGTTGTGTCCACAGGATGCTGCAGGCGACCGGCGTGGCCTTCGATGACGTGGACGAACGCTGATATTTGATGCATATTTATGAACTGACTGTTTTTATGAAACATCATGAAGGACTTTAATTTTTAATCTTAATGGTATTTAATGTGAATCGGTAAAGAATGCATTTATAATTTTAGATAGAATGTAATTAAATCTGGAAATAAAGTGCAGAATAAGTTGCCGTGTGTCAAACGAGTCGCTTTTACTAAACTCAAGCTAACAAACAGAACATTTTATTAAAAACAGCTGAAGTCATGTTAACAGCTGACAACGCTAACAACCACTTCACAAAGCTGACAGCAAATTTTAACTGGTTAACAAAGACCTAAAAATGCAAAAAAACCAGCCAATTTCACTAAAAACAGGTGAACAAACAGCTAATTTCACACAAAAAAACAGCCAAACTCAAGTGCACAGCTGACGATGTTTACAAACGGCTAATTTTGCTATTAATTAAACTCAAGTTAACGACCAGCTAACAACGCTAACGACCTTCAGAAGGTTCCCAGTGGAACTCAGTGTTGACAGTCTGACTCTGGGGGGCGAATTCACAGTTACACAACTCCCACCAACATCAAAGAAAAAACCCACCTGGTGTCTCCTCACCCGACGCTCCTTCTTCTTCTTCGGTCTTTGGACGGTGAAGCTCCGCCCCTCTCGAAACGTGATGTCATCAGAACACCTCTCCCGGCTCGTCGCTTCATCTCCGTCAGACTTTCTGAAACGTTTCAAGTTTCTCTGTTGATGATTTCCAGAGTTCGACTCGGTGGAAATCACCGCGTGGGCTCAGGAACACTCGGAACTTTTTGATTTCACCTTTTTTTTTCAGCAGAACAACAACAACAAAAAAAGCACAACTGTCCTGCAGCAGAAGCAGAGTTGAGAAAACAACCGTTTAATCACACGAGCTTCAGTTCTGTCAGACGTTTTAGTTCAAATGACATTCAGATGATTTTTACATCCCAACAAACACAGGCAGGTTTCAACTTTAAATGTGGAGCAAAATCTATTTTCTATGATTGCACATAAGTCCAGTTGCTGCTGGTGACACGAGTTCCCTCCTCACGATGTTTCTGTCATTCGACGGATCCCTGATTCTTCTTTTTTTTTTTAAGTTTTCTGCCTCATGTTCCTCAACGTGTTAGCAGTGATTTAATAAGTGCAGATTATTTCAGTAAACAACTTTACATCCTCAGACGAGAAAAAGAAAGTGATGGCGTTCAGCTTTTTCTTTTTTTTTTTCTATTTTTAATGACAACCCGTTCAAAGTAGAAAAAAGAAAAGCCCACTAATAATCACCGAAAAGTAAATCTGTGAAAGGTGGAGTGACATTTTTTGTTTTGTTTTGTTTTTTTGACACGTTTACAATTCACAAAACTTTATGAGAGAAGAAGAGCAGTTAAAAGTACATGCTGACATCCAGGAGAGTCCATAAAAAAAACATCATCCTTCTGCAAATCATAAAACATGAAGAGTTACCCGAGTTTACAGAGTAAATATTCTTCCTCTTGGAGTCACAGTGACGGTAGTGCAGTCGTTGATGGTTATCATACAGGGAGTTCACCACAGGATGACGTGTTAGCACGAAGAGCATTCAGTAGAAAGAGACAGAAAGGAGGCACCATCAGGGCCGTAGCCCCGCCCCCCACTTCACCACTAAACCCCGCCCCTCTTTCACCACCACCATCATCTGTCTCTGACATCAAAGAAAAAAAAAAAGGCCGACTGCTCCGCTCGTCCGTTATCACGAAGTAAACCAGCTGCTTCAATATCCAAAATTAATCGTTCTTCTGGCCACAGAAAAATAGACTGTATGACGTCACCGTCGTGGCAGCATGCTCTCTAAAGGGGGCGGGGCCAGTGTGGTCCAGTGTGGTCCAGTGTGGTCCGGTTCACAGGGAGCGCCGCCTCAAAGCAACCAAACATTTCAGTCTCGCCGTCGGCCGACCGCTCGCGTACATTCTGGAGATTAATGAATATGGAAACATTCCTCGGTCCGGCCGCGGCCTGCCGGGTCACCGGATCGGACCGGACCGGACCGGACGGCGCCTCGGTCCCGTGATGGGTTTGAGGCTGAAATTACTGAACTACTGTTTCCTGTGTTCTCGCGGTGCGGAGAGTTATTTTTGGTCCTCTTCAGGGGGGTTAAATCTGCAGCGTGTCGTCTCGCCGCCGAGCGCCGACAAACGGGATCAGGTTTCCCCACCTTCGTCTTCATCACCTTCCTCCTCTTCCTCCTCCTCTTCATCATCATCGTCTCTGCTCTACAGCGGCTCGGTTCAACAGACAGTGTCCGTGTTGAAGGAGAGCTGCACCTGCCACACACACACACACACACACACACACACACACACACACACACACACACACACACACACACACACACACACACACACACACACACACACACACACACACACACACACACACACGGTCATCTTGCAGGTTAAAACTCTCCAAAGAAGAAACCAGATAAGTTTATAATTTGTTTTGGAAATCATGGATGCCGTACTCTCTGGGTAAAGAGGAGAGGGACCATCCAGCTTGTCATCAGTGAAGTTTAAAAGCCAGCATCCACAGCTTTCACATCTGGGAGATACCATCAATATATATACAGGTTTTGGAGCAACACTCTGTATCGGGCAAGAATGGGACCACATTTCACTTTCAAATCTCCAGCAACTGGTCTCACTCAGTTCCCAAAGGTTTACAGAGTGTTGTTAAAAGAAAAGATGATGTAAAATATGATCCTGTCCCAACTTTTCTTTTATAATGCGTTGCTGCCGTCAAACTGAAAATGAGTTTATATTTTTATAAAACAATAAAATTCCTCAATTTTAACGTTTGATATTTTGTCTTTGGTCTATTTACAATTAAATATGAGTTTACATGATTTAATGAAATTATCTGGGTTTTTTTTAACATTTTACAAAGCATCCAAACTTTTGGGGAAATAGGGTTGTAAATTATTTGAGTGATTTTACACTTTAAATAAATCCAGCTGAATTGATTTTGTGAGCTGATGTTTTGTTTCTTGGATGAATTGATATTTGAAGGTGAAACCACTGATGAACTTTCACCACGTGCTTCTGTGGCTTTTAAACTTCCAACTTTGGTCCTTGTTTATGTCGACTGTCTAAAATACTGGATGAAGAGCGACTTGGTGCTTTTCAGTAATAAAAGAATCATCTTCATTAATAAACATGTTTGCTACAGAATTAGAATATGAAAATAGAAACTCACCCGTTCCTCCTCGAAGCTGATGAGTCCTTCGTCGTCGTCGCTCTCCAGCTCCTCCGGCGCCTCGCTGATCAGAGCGCTGAGCTCCGTGTTGGCGGGCCGGGACTTCAGCAGGTTGAGGATGCGCTGCAGCGGCGACTGTCCGCCACCGGGGGGCGACGCCTCCTGCTGCTCCAGGTTGTCGCTCTGCTTCTTGGCAAAGTTGACGAACACCTGAGCAGAAAAAAACAAACAACAGAAGGGTTCGTTTGATCCCTTCTGTTTTCCCCGGGGAAGTGGGCGGAGCCTGAAGCTGTGACTCACGTTGTCCAGAGTAGTCTGACTGACGGAGTAGTCCTCGATGCCCAGAACCTCCACCACCTGCTCCATCTTACTGAACACCTGGGCCAGGGAGATCCGGTCCGACTTCAGCTGGTACTGGACCTTGGTGTGGTGGCGCTCCTGCAGGTATGAAACCACACACACACGCACACGCACACGCACACACACACACAGGTCTGTGGTTTGAACAGCTGTTTCCATCTGGAGGAAATGTGGGCGGAGCTAACAGAGGGAGCTGCAGTGATTCACCTTCAGCACGGCTTCAGGGAAGTTTCTGTTGAAGAACCGAACCACCTCCTTCACGTTGGAGCTGCTCCTCGTCCTCACCGTGATCATGTAGCCGTCACCAAACCTGGAACCGGATCAGAGGAACCGGATCAGAGGAACCGGATCAGAGGAACAGGATCCTCAAATATTTTAAAAAAATAAATAAAACTCCAAACTTGTCCGGACAGTTGTTGACAGATGTTGACAGATGTTGACAGATGTTGACAGATGTTGACAGATGTTGACAGATGTTGACAGATGTTGGTATCTTTATAAACTGACCGGCACGTGTTTCAGCAACGAGCTGCTCACCTGTTCTTCAGGTGCTGGATGCTGCCGAGACATTTGAACCTGCCGTTCACCATGATGCCGAGTCTGGTGCACAGAGCCTCACACTCCTCCATGCTGCAGAGACACACGTTAAACACACGCTAAACACACATTAAACACGCTAAACACACATTAAACACGCTAAACACACGCTAAAGGGAAAAACCCGAAGCCGAGCAGCGGACAGGTCGTGTGAGGTCGTCTCACCTGTGTGATGTCAGCACCACGGAGCGGCCCGTCTTGATGATGTCCAGGATTAAGTTCCAGAGGAACCTGCGGGCCTTCGGGTCCATCCCGGTGGTGGGTTCATCCTGCAGAACCACGGGACGCGGGTCAGAGGCCGACAGGTAGATTCATCCTCACCTGGATGTTTGTTTCTAAATAAGTCTGGATCACCTGGATGTTTGTTTCTAAATAAGTCTGGATCACCTGGATGTTTGTTTCTAAATAAGTCTGGATCACCTGGATGTTTGTTTCTAAATAAGTCTGGATCACCTGGATGTTTGTTTCCTGCCTGTTTGATTGTGTTTCTTGACCCGTAAAACACTTCGTCTTTTTCTTTCTTCTTTTAAATCTGCTCACTGCAGTAAAAACTAGGAAATTGGTTGTAATTTTTGAATATTAAAACAGTCATTTTTACCGGCGCCCGCTTTTAACACTTTTCTTGGGTCGTTTTATGTAAATTCGATCACACTAAAATTTGATTTTTAAATAAAAATTTGAAGATGAAGATGAATCGTTTTTATATTCAGAGACGAAGTAGGAACATCAGAAGAAATGTTCTTCTGCACAGATGAATCTTAATGTCTGGGAGGGTTTTATTAAAGATGCCTCCACCCCCACCCCCACCTCCTCCTCCAGCTCCTCCACCCCCCCACCTCCTCCTCCTCCACCCTTTCACTGCCTCGTGTGCTGCTCACCAGGAAGATGAGCGAGGGGAACCCGATGAGGGCGATGGCGGTGGACAGCTTGCGCTTGTTTCCTCCGCTGTACGTGCCGGACGGTTTGTCTGCGTACTTAGACAACTCCAGCTTCTCCAGCGCCCACTGCACCACCTGGAGGAGGTGGAGGGTAACGTCAGGAGAGTGGTGTTGTGTGTGTGTGTGTGTGTGTGTGTGTGTGTGTGTGTGTGTGTGTGTGTGTGTGTGTGTGTGTGTGTGTGTGTGTGTGTGTGTGTGTGTGTGTGTGTGTGTGTGTGAGACACCCACCCTGTCCTGGTCCTTCCACGGGATGCCGCGGAGGCGAGTGTAAAGCTCCAGATGCTCTCTGGCCGTCAGGTCATCGAACAGAGCGTCGAACTGTGGACAGTAACCGATGCTCTGCTGCACACGCAGGAGGTCCTTCAGGATGCTGCACACACACACACACACACACACACACACACACACACACACACACACACACACACACACACACACACACACACACACACACACACACACACACACACACACACATTATTGATTCATGTGTTGATTATTTTTCTTGATTAATCAATCAGCTGTTTGCTCTTTAAATTGTCAGCCAGTGTTTCTCAAATCTGCAGCTAAAATATCTGGTTTTGTTGCGACCAGCGTTCCTCAACCGAAACATGTTCGGTTTATTATCATGGAGAATAAAGAAAACAGGAAATATTCACGTTTAAGAAGCTGAAATCAGAGAATATTTGTATTTTCTGGTTAAAAAAAATGACTCAAAACGATTGGCCGAAATAGGCGATTGATTTCCTGATCAGATGTATTGATCCTCGGCGCCGACCTGTTTCCGTCGATGAAGGCCTCTCCTCCGGTGGTGCACTCGTCTCCCGTCAGCATCTTGAAGGTGGTGGTCTTCCCGGCTCCGTTCACTCCCAGCAGTCCGAAGCACTCGCCGGGCCGGACGCCCAGACAGAGGCGGTCCACGGCCAGGATGCGACCCATCTTCCTGGACTTATACACCTGAGGGGGACAGCGGTGAAGGACCGCGGTCAAACGGGTCAGTCACCGCAGAACTGGACTCAAACCTACATTTCTGTAAAATAACAAAAGTAAAAACCTTCGTCAGGTTCTCGATCTTCAGCATGTCGTTGTCGGCGTCTCCTCGCAGCACTCTTCGTCTCTCGCAGGCCACGTCCACATCGTCATCGTCGATGGGCTGGCAGCTGACCGGCACCCTCCTGGAAACACGCGCGCGCACACACACACACACACACACACACACACACACACACACACACACACACACACACACACACACACACACACGCACATCACACCACATCACATCACATCAGCTGTGTTTCAGCGTGACTCAGTCAGAAAGTCCCTAGCAGGAAGGTGACGTCACTGACGGAGGTTTCCTGAGGAAGTTGTACTGGCAGAGGATGGTGATGAGGAAGCCGACGAAGCCTTCGATCGTCATGGCGACGAGTCCCCGAGTCACGATGTCCCACTCGAACGGAGACTTCATCTTGTCAAATTGTCCTGCAGAACGAATTCACAACAAACCACTCTGTAAATACCTGGCGACTGAGGAGACCAGCTGCTGGAGTTTTGAAAGTGAAATGTGGTCCCATTCTTGCCTGATATAGGATTTTAGCTGCTGGGATTATATACAATATAAAATACAAATACTGTGCAGAATAAGTCCACACTAATAAAACGCTTTAATTCAATATTTACTTTCAATAGTTTTGAAAGTGAAATGTGGTCCCGTTCTTGCCTGATAAAGGATTTCAACTTCAATATTGTGTGATTGTGCGTGATGAACGTACGATGAACGTACCTATCTTGGCGTAGTATTCGTTGATGTACTCGTTGTAGGCCATCTCCATCAGGCCGTGGCCCAGGTTGTAGTTGGGGAAGATCAGGAAACAGGATTTCAGGTAACTGTTGACTTTCTTCAGATCCTGGAGGACAAAAAAAACAACATTTTCTTGACTTCTTAATTTATTACCACCTCAACATGTAAAGGTGAGGTCGTCTGAGTAACATCCCGTCTTTAGTCCAGACCGACCTTGTCGTGTTCGAAGAGCTGCAGCAGGAAAGTGGCCACGGTGGCCGTGATGCCGATGAAGAGGTTGATGACGATGAGGAAGACGTAGGCGGTGCTGGGGACCTCGAACCAGAAGGATGCCGGGTACATGATGGGAGTGATGGACCACCTGGAGGGAGGAGAGAGAATCACCTGAAGACGGCCGAGGAGGCAGAAAGGAAACTGGAGAGCAGCTGTTTCCATCCAGATGTTAGAAATCGTATTTACGTTCATGTCGTCAGCGTTTGGTGAAACGGGACTCTGAACAGGTGGTTTTTGATTTGTTGATGCTGGTTTTTGTTTTTCTGCCACGTCAGCAGTTATTCTGCCCATCCAGGATTTCACAAACTGTTTTTATTATTTTTTTGGGAACAAAAGTCTTCTGATTTTTCAGCTGATTTAAAAAACAAACCAAAAAAACTGCACATCACATCACATCGCAGGAATTGGAAAAAAAAAAAAAGTCACATTATTTCTCCACTCGTGAAAATAAGCCGACTGCACATCACGGGAACATCTGCAAATATATTAGTTCCCTTTTCTTTTTTTTTACTTTATTAACCTAAAGAATCATAAATGGGGCTCGAGGTTAGAAAGAAAATCCAGTCTGTGACCGTCAAAATAAGAGTTTAAATGTTTTTAAATCACATGAATGAAACCGCCTCCAACTAGAAAACCCTTCACTTCCTGTTTTGCCATTTTTTCCCAGTCAACCAACATGAGGTTTGTTTTGATGATGATGTAGATTTTTGTTTTTTGCTTTGTTGTTGTTTTACATTTGGATTCTTATTTGTAATATATATATATACACATATAGCAGTAAAAATATACATGAAAAAATAAAAACTTTGTATAAAGTTGCTGAAACTGAAATAAAGTTTCAGTTGTTAAAAAAACAACAACTAAGATGTATTTGGTCTTTGTTGCTGTGATGTTTTTACTTCACCGTGCTGCGCACAGTTCACGCGCAACAGGAACAGTCTCTGAACTACGTGAGATTTCAGCGCACTGACCCTTTAATAAGTAAGAAGGTGTCGTCTCACCCGTAGAGGAGGAAGAGCGAGAGGACGGCGGGGAAGTTGGTCGGGGAGGTGTAGGCCGGCAGGTCGAACACGAACAGGATGATGACGCAGCAGGTGGCGGGAACCAGGTAGTTCAGCTGAGGAGAGACGAGAGGCGAGGAACACGTTCAGGCGGGTTCTTTTCCTACAGAGTGAAACGTCGGTCGGTCGGTGGCGTCCTCCGCCTCCTCACCATGTCCCAGATGTAGTTGGCCAGCCAGTAGACCACCGGGTCGCAGCCGCTGACGAACTGGAGGTGTTTGGCCTTCGTGGATTTCTCGGCCACCAGGAACACCACGAAGCTGGCCGGCACGAAGGACATGGCCACGATGATGAAGATGGCGATGACCACGTCGGTCCCCTGGAGCCTGGAGACACGGGAGAGGAGACCAATCTGTCCAATCCCACTTTATACAGCTCTTTAAAAAGATAATTAGGAGCCCGAGCACCAAGTGGTTTAATTTATTCGTGATTTTGGGGAGTTTTGAACATTTCGCCGTAAAAACTGTAAGTGGCTTCAACTTTGATTAACTTTCTAAACTCTACATGTTTGATAGAAGTCCCGCCCTGGAAGACATCTGCGTGGTAATATTCAGTCATGGTTACAGCGCCCCCTGCTGGCAGCAGGATATAACACGTTTCACACTTTCATGTCTTTGTTTGAGCTCGTCGATCACGTCAACATCTAATTGGGTCAGAATAGTCGTAACACGCTGATGATGACATATTGAGAAGCTCGTGTGTTTTTGTCAAAGGGGCATCGCCATGGCGATGTGGCAAAGTTTGATGTTTACGGTCAAAAGGGATACTCGAAACCTCACGAAACGTTTCAGGTGTTAAACTCCGCGCGAGGGCCGGTATGTCATCGGGCGCAGTTTTAATTACTTGGTTATTTTAGGTTAGGTTAGGTTTCATTGTATTAAAAGTAATGAGGGTCAAAACTATCAAAAACAAGCCCCCCCCACGTCGCAGCGAAGGCTCTGATATCGGTGCTGCTGAGGAACTCACAGGTAGTCCAGAGAGAGGCTGGCGCTGGTGCGATTCATCGGGTGGTTTGTCAGCGTGATTCCTGCAAAAAAACACAACGAAACAGGTTAAAAAAAAATTTTTTTTAAATCAGGAGTTGCGTCCTAAAAACGACATGACTTCACGTCGAGGCACCGCGAGTTTGTACCGTAGGCTGCCGGGTTTCCTTTGGACGACGGCAGGTTGGCTCGCAAGATGGCGTTGTTGAGGACGTTCAGGTACGTCGGCATGCTGTGGTAGCCTTTGTTGTTGTACAGAACCTGCACACAAGAGGGCGCTCTGCTAGTGGTCGTTCACATCGTGCGTGTCCAGTTATGTCTGCAGACTTTATATTAAGATGAACGTAGTCTGAAGAGAGAAACCGCCGCCTGCAATACCACCGAGGGCCACTAGGGGCTGGCTTACAAAAAAAACTCCAATAACACAGCTTGTTTAAGGCGTGGCTGGTTTGATTGACAAGCCCCCCGGGGTGCAGTCAGGTTGCCGGTATAAGTGGGCGGGGCATAGCGTCCTTACCTGAGCTGACCTGCGGACGGCTATCTTTCGAACCATCGGAGGGATTTTTTTCCCAAAGGATGCTGGGATTGATTTCTGGATGTTCCCCACCGTCAAACCGCCGTATCTGTTACAAACACACAGAACAAAACAGACCACAGAGTTCAGTTTCACTGCATCTAAAGTGCACGTGTGCTGGTAAGAATTTCAAAATAAGAGTCACGTGGCTTTAAACTGCCGTATTGTTTTAAGTTTGTCTCCGTTATAAGAATTTCATTTTTATATGGTAAAATACGTGGAGACACGTCTTGAACTCTTTATGCCTGTTTAGAGATGGCTCAACTTGTTATTTTCATCAACTAGTCAATAACAGGCTCTTTATTAATAGATAATTATGAAGTCCTCAGCCTGAAGAGAAATGTGTCGTCTGAGTCTACGAGGAACACAAGAGACATAAATACTGACTGTAACCACATGATGTCGGTGCATTGTTAAAACGCTCCTCTTGTACAACATTAATCAACTGCTGATTAAACCTTTGAACTTGTATTCTGGCTCCGGTCTCCTCCGTCTAAATTAAGTCAACAAAAAACTCTTTTCACAGTCTGTAAGCAGTTTATGAGTCAGAGTTGGGAATTAAACCCTAAAGTAAAGGAATTTGGGGCAAATTATGACTTAATATACTTATTTATGCACTCAGACTTTTTTCCTCTTATTCTATTAGTTAGATCAGTTGATTTAGACTCGACACTGAAAGTCTGCAGTGAAAAGTAAAAACTGTAAGAACGTGTTTCTAATCTTCTGACGTCATTAAAGTCTCGTCGTGGTTCTGAAACTTCGGTTTCACCGTTCGTCTCCTACCGGTGCAGCCGCAGTCGGTCCGACGTGAAGAGCAGGTACTCGGAGACGTTGCGTCCCGTGACGTCCACCAGGATGTCCCCCGTCACCACCTTGGTGAGGGACGGCCGCCCGCCGACCCCGCTGGGACAGGAGAAGCCCGTCCCCTGCATGGAGCAGCTGCAGCGCACCGGCTCATGGATGGACAGCGGGAGGGTTGGAGGAGACGTCACCGGTTCTGAGGAGACAGGAAACTAACTCATACTGATGTACTGCACACACACACACACACACACACACACACACACACACACACACACACACACACACACACACACACACACACACACACACACAGAGAGAGAGAGAGAGAGACACACACACACACACACACACACACACACACACACACACACACACACACACACACACACAGAGAGAGAGAGAGAGAGAGAGAGACACACACACACACACACACACACACACACACACACACACACACACACAGAGAGAGAGAGACACACACACACACACACACACACACACACACACACACACACACACACACACACACACACACACACACACACACACACACACACACACACACACACACACACACACAGAGAGAGAGAGAGAGAGAGACACACACACACACACACACACACACACACACACACACACACAGAGAGAGAGAGAGACACACACACACACACACACACACACACACACACACACACACACACACACACACACACACACACACACACACACACACACACACACACACACACACACACACACAGACAGACAGACAGACAGACAGACAGACAGACAGACAGGACTCACCGCGGACTGTGGTCGGAGGGGCGACGGTGAAGTTCCACAGCCCGTCCATGAATCGAGGGTCCGGGTCGTCCGAGGGCGCCGGCGAGGGCGGCGGGGGCACGAAGTTGGAGAGCGGGACGCCCTGCGTGAAGGAGTCCAGGCACATGGAGTCGAAGTAGCGGGCGGCCAGCGTCTTGGAGTTGTTGGCGCTGGGGTTGAGCGTCTGGGCCAGCTGGTCCAAGGTGCTGTTGAACGGGGTCTTGAGGACGCAGGTGGCGCCGACGCCCGACGGCAGGCGCAGGGTGGTGATGATCTTCTGGGGGCTGGCGTCGGGCGACAGCTTGCTCCTGAGGGGGGGCGGGGCCAAAGAGGCAGCAGTTAGACCGAAGCAGCGGTTACTCAAAGGTCACGGAGTCGTTATTTCTGCGTTTAAGGCCGGCAACGCTGTCACAGGATATCGACCAATCAGAGCTCTGCTCAGATGGAACTGACTGGTCACATGACTCCCTGTAGTTATATAAAATTTTGATTTCTTTAATTACAGTTAAATACTGTTCAGCTCTCCCTGTGTGGCATCGAGTCTCATTTCTACTTCTTTTACATATATATATATTTTAGCTGCTCAGCTGCGGCTCGGTTGCGTGCTTTTTGTTTACCCACGTTCATAGCGAGACAAACGGACACAAACGGATTAAACACACTAAAAGAAGTGAACTTCTGTTCACTTCTTCTCAATGAACTCAAACCACATTAACTCCATCACGGTGACTCCGGGAGAAACAACGGTAGAGACTGAAGGAGTGAATCCCACCTGTACTGAGGTCGGTCCTCGTTGGCGTACGGGATGAAGTTGCCTCTCGGCTGCGTGTAGTTGTGATACTGAGACGGGGACAAGATCAGAGGCGGCAAATCACCTGCAGAAACAAGACAAACAGCAGCTTAAAGCAGCGGAGCGGCTCTTTAATGCAACAAACTGCTGGAAATAAACTGTTCGGTCATTAAACGGGAGCCTTGAGCAGTTTTTCTGTTCATAAAATACACAAACGCAGGAAGTGTTTGTTGAATGATTTCTCTGCATCTGTTCTTTTAAAAGCTTGTGTCTTCAGGAGTCCCCCTCGGTTTTATTTTCACCTCATAAATGGAGATTAAATGAGTGTAATGACGAGTATTTTAGTGTTTAACACCGTAAACATCTGGATTTACTGCAGGCTGCGTTCACAAGCCGGCGGATTTGAAAGCACTTTCCTCTCTAGTGAACAACGGGCTCACCGATCTCGGGCACCGACAGCGCGACCGTCATGGCGACGCACACGAAGAAGGCGGGCAGGAGGATCTGGGAGAAGAGGCCTTTGGTGTTCCTCTTGGCGCAGTGGTACCTCTTGACGATGAGGCCGTGAAACTGGCTGAGCTTCAACCACCAGCCTTCCAGCTTGAAGCTGCCCTGCCCCTCCAGGACCTCGGGCTCCGGGGACCTCGGGTTCTCCGCGTCCCCCCTGAGGCTGGCGGAGTCCGACTCCCGGCCGGTGTCGAACAGCGGGCAGTAGTCGCCGTAGAAGTCGGCGTAGAGTCCTCCCTCGTCGCCGCGCACCGAGCCGATGGACGAGGAGGACCGGAGGGAGGCCTGGCTGTGGCTCAGCCGGGAGCACGTCACCAGGTTGGTCAGCTCCACGTCCGGCTTCTGGCTCTGCGCCGGGGGGGCGGTCCCAGCCTGCGGCGCCGCCGGGCCTCCCGAACCCACCGAGACCTTCCCCGCGGAGCTGCCCCCCGGGGAGCCCTTCATATCTGCCCGGAGACACGCAGAGAAAATCAGAAAATCAGACTTTCACACATCCTGCTGAAATCTCCAAGAAGTCGTGACCGGAGGAACGTTTCTCACCGGCGTCGCTGTTCTCCAGTGACTGGTCCTCCTCGGACACTTTGAGGAACACCTCCTCCAGCGTGGTGTCCATCACGCCGAAGCTGGTCAGGGCTAAACTGTCCAAGCTCTGCTCCAGAGCCTGGAGACACAACCACAGAGAGGACGTCAAACTACCGCAGCTCTCTCAGAAGATACCGGCATCTCGGTCTCACCAAACCAATCAGGTTCAGACATCTTCAACCCAAACGTCTCCACGCTGGGAACGTCTCATGGTGGATTTCAGCTGGTGGACCGAACTGCTTTTATTCCCTGTAAATCTTTTTTCAGATATTCTACATGACATACGTAGTTCCTTTGTTATAGCTACCATTCAAAGAAAAGTGATGCTCCTCAAACAACTTTCGAACCAAAAGTGGGAGTGTCACCAAATTTGCCGTGAATGTTCACTTGGCTCACCTCTACCTGTATGCCAAGTCTGGCGCCCCCTAGCTGCTGCCCTTGGTATCGCTTAAGGCCCCCACATGCCTGTAAAATGAGGCACCCCTAGCACCTTTTCCTTTGGTGGAGCTGCCATCATTCTTTTGCTGTGAAAAGAGATTTCAGCATCTCTCCTACAATTTAAATGAAGTTTTGAAGGTTTGAAATAAAAACATTTTTTGTGTGTGCGCACCTGGAACAGCCTCTCGAAGCAGCCCTTCTTGACGGCCTCGGAGGGCAGGACGTAGGACAGCTCGGTGTTGGAGTCGGACACCAGCAGGCACGACGCCACGAACTGGCGGATGAACTGGGTGACATGAGCCTCTGAGCAAGGCGACAGAGACGAGGACGGGGACAGAGACGAGGGAGGCTGCTGCTGCTGGCTGCCCTGTCCTGAAGGACGACAGGAGGAGAGACACACGACGTGACCAACGGGGACAGAGGAAAGAGGCATGATGGGAAAAACTCAAAACATGGAAATGTCACACACACACACACACACACACACACACACACACACACACACACACACACACACACACACACACACACACACACACACCTCTCCCTTCGCTCTGCTTCTTCACCAGCGTCAGCTTGTATCCGTCTCCGTAGGTGCTCTTCAGGAAGAGCGGCGAGCCGCAACACTTGAGCTTCCCGTGCGAGATGATGGCGATGCGGTCTCCCAGGAGGTCGGCTTCATCCATGTGGTGGGTGGACAGCAGGATGGTGCGGCCTGGAGGGGGGGGGGTAAAACGAGACCTTTTTAAACTAAAACCACTCAGGTTGTAGTTTACATTTGGAGAGATTTCCTCGAGGCGTTCCTGAGATATCACATTCATAGTGGGGGACAGATAGCAACTCATAGTGACCTTTAACCTTTGACCACCAAAATGTTATCACTTCATCCTTAAATTAAATTGAACGTTAGTGACAAACTTGAAGAAATTCAATCCAGACGTTCCTGAAATGTCACCTTCATGAGCATATGTGATGGGACAGTGACCTTTGACCTTTAAACTTCACCAACTACCATCTTATGTTTTTGCCAAGTTGGAAGAATTTCCTTGGGACGTGGTGAGGACGTGGTGGAGCCGCCACTCACCCTGCTTGTACTTGAGGATGAGGTCCCAGATGGCCCGGCGGGCGTAGGGGTCGACGCCGGCCGTGGGCTCGTCCAGGATGACGGCCCGGGAGCCGCCCACGAAGGCGATGGCCACCGACAACTTCCTCTTCATGCCGCCGGACAGCGTCTGCACCAGGCTGTGGCGCTTGTTGGACAGCTCCAGGTCAACGATCATCCTGGACACACACACACACACACACACACACACACACACACACACACACACACACACACACACACACACACACACACACACACACACATAGCCAATGGTCTCCCTGTAACCGTTACCAGCGTCCAGATGTGTCCTCACTTGTCCATCTCCTTGCGGATGTCCTCCTCCTCCATGCCCTTCAGCCGGGAGTAGAACCACAGGTGCTCCTCCACGCTCAGCTTGTCGAACAGCACGTTGTGCTGCGGACACATTCCCAGGTTCTGGCGGATGCGCTCCATCTCGGTGCGGATGTCGTGGCCGTAGATGGTGGCGGAGCCGGAGGTGGGCGGGAACAGGCCGGTCAGGATGGACCTGAGGACGGTTAATACGTCTTCATCTTCAAAAATAATGGTGGGTTTTTATGTGTATTTCTTCAAATCTGGTGGTTTTACTTTTACTTGAGTGTTTTTTTTTTTTTTTTTACCTCAAAGACTTTAATACGTTTTAAACTGTATTTCTTACAGAATAAAATACAAAAGTGAACTCTTGAAGCTCTTTGAACCACTG
The DNA here is from genome assembly GCF_029030835.1 of Brachyistius frenatus. Classification (NCBI taxonomy): domain Eukaryota; kingdom Metazoa; phylum Chordata; class Actinopteri; family Embiotocidae; genus Brachyistius; species Brachyistius frenatus. The sequence continues at coordinate 124,464 of NW_027210830.1, read as the reverse complement.
CGTCTTTAACATGCAGATTGATTATTTTATATTTTAACTGTATTTGTGTTTAATTTTATGCATTTTATCTTTTCTTATGTATTTTATTTGTTCTTATGTATATTATCTGTTTCTTGTGTTTTTTATCTGTTCTTATGAACCTCATTTCTTTTCTATATATTTAAATTAACATCCGTCCAGGTTTATAGATCTTTTGCAACATTTATCTGAACTTTAAAGAAGTTTTTTTGTTTTTTTTAAGAGTTTAAACGTACATTTTCTTCTCCTGTGTTGACTTTTATCACCACACACACACACACACACACACTGCTACTCACATGGTGGTGGTCTTTCCGGCCCCGTTGTGTCCCAGGAAGGAGACCACCTGGTTTTCGTGCAGGTTGAGACTCAGCTTGTTAAGCGCCAGCTTGCTGCCGGTCTTGTAGACTTTGGTGAGCTTGTCGATGCAGACGACCAGAGGAAGGTGACTCGGCTCCTCCTCGATGCCGCGCATCTCCTCTGGAGGCACGAAGACCACGATATATAAATACGATACAGTAAACATTTAGGAAACTTCAGTTTACTGCGTCTCTTTTCCTGATTTTGTGGCTGTTGCTATTTTGAAAAGGAGTTAGAATTGAACCAAACTACAACTTCAGACGTGTGTTCTGATTGGATGAGAAATTAAAATGTTTATGTTCATGGTGACGTGCGGTTCCACCAAACTAAAATCAACAGCTAACAAAGCAAAAAAAAGTTAACAAACAGCTAATTGTGCTTAAAAAAAACCAGCTAAACAAACAACAAACTATTGATCGACATCTAAAATCAAAGATCGACTATAACAGGCTTTACTCGTATACCGTTGCCATGACTACGAAGAGGAGAGGTGTTTTTGCCGTCAGAACATCCCATTAAAAACAATAAATCCCAACTCGCAGCTTGATTTGATCTCCTGACTGCAGCTACGTACCCGACCTCCGCTGGTCCATCGCACACGCCTGGTCCTCCTCCATCACGCTCAGCCGGGCGGCTCCGCCTCCGCACCACGGCCAATCCCAGGTCTCCACCCGCCCGCTGCCGGACCAGTAGGACCTCTGCAGGGGGAAGTACCACGGCCGCGGCAGCCCGTACATCCCTGAACACAAATCGGTTTTCTTTAAATCTATTCAATCTGAAGAAAAGAAGTGAGAAGAAAGTGGATTTCTTTCATCACCTGGATGAACCGCCTCGATGTACCAGGTGAGCACGCCGTACACGGCGGCGTCGATGATGAGCATCATCATGGACAGACCCAGGTTGAAGTCGTCGCCCTCTACTGGCGACTGGCTGATGGTGCGCCACTGGATGCCGACGCCCGCAACCTCGTACAGCGCGAAGTACTTGGAGCCGAGGCCGAAGGCGGTGGTGGACATCAGAGACTGGAGGAGAGGCGGGAGGTCGAGTCACTATCTCAGGAAAACTTAGTCTACGGTTTACGGTCTGCAGGTTGACGAGGGCGGATCCATAAATTCTGCACTGCGACAGGTGGAGAACCCTTGTTGCCATGGCGACACAGTTCAGGTGGTTTAATGCGAAGGTTTTTTCCCTCAGACGCCTCAGAAGGTGTTGACGGTCTGACAAGCAGCAAACAACATGCTAACAAAGCTAACAAACGGCTAATTGTGCTACTTTGCTAAAAGTAAACAGCCAAACTCAAATAAACAAACTAGCCGTCCCCAAAACGTGCGTAGCTCAGAAACTGTTGATGATTAAGTGCAGACATTTGTACCCGTCACTCATCGGGGTCGTAGCTTCCTGCTTCTCTGTGCTACGTCACGGTGCAGCACTGTTCCCGCGCAGCAGGAGCAGTTTCTGAACTGTTTTGATTCGCCCTCGTAAAACGTGAATGAAGGAGAAAAAAAGGCCTTACGGCGATGCACTTCTCGAAGGCAGTGATCTTGTCGTGGGCGACTTCCTCCCTGATGGCCACGTACATGTACGGCACGTAGCTCAGGAAGTAGATGATCCCGCCGCAGGCCGACGCCAGCTTCGCCTTCGAGTAGATCACCGACACCAAGAAGCTGGAAAACAAAAGTTTTACTTTCATCGGACTGTTGCTGTTTGTTTTTTGTGGATTTATCACGTAAATCTCGATTCCTGCCTTGAGATCTCACCAGAACATGATGGTGGCGACGGCGTAGATGGTGAGGAAGAGCCAGATGATGAAGGGGTCGCTGTGGAGCAGCACCCGGCCGTACTTCAAGATGGCCGTCAGGGCGGTGACGGAGATGGACAGCTGGACGAAGCCGGTGATGAACCACGCCACCCAGTGGACGGCGTTGTTCAGGCCCATCATCTTCATCACCTGAGGGAGGAAGAGTCACCACGGTTACACGGACGACTAAAACCAGAGTCTATGGAGCCGGAGGCTTTTTGGAGCCGACCTCTAGTGGCACTCGCTGGTATTGCAGCTGAAGACACTTCTGGATCGGAACCATTTTACAGACCTGAAGCTACGAACTCTTTTAGAAACAGTCTGTGATCGAACTACTTCAACGTTGTCGAACCCTGACCACGCCCACTGGTCCCTGATTGGTCGGCCCCTCACAGAGGAAAAACCGAGGCTGCGAGTGACAGTCAGGAGGAGTCGGGTTACGTTAATAGAAGTCTCGCCTCTTTGAGCCGGTGCTCCTTCTCAGCCACGATGTGCTGAATCATCATGGCGACGGAGTAAACCCAGGAGATCACCATGCAGAGAGGCATCATGTGCTCGATCACGAACAGGAAGCTGAGAGGAAAACAACAACAACAACAACAAAACACACGCTGTTAGTTTTTTATTTTTTATTTTTACTGAACAGAAACTACCAGAAATAAATAACAACAACAACAAAAAAGCCTGCGGTCTCACTCGTCTCTGGTGTAACAGGGGTAAGGGAACATCTGGACGTAGTTCCCCGGCTCCACCACATCATGGCCCACGAACGTGTTAATGATGGCTCGCTCAATCATGTCTGCAGGGAAAAGAGTGACATCATCAGGAAAAGAGTGACATCATCAGGTAGGATAATAAACTTGAATAATACAATGGAATAATAATAATAATAATAATAATAATAATAAACTGTATTTGTATAAGCTGCACCCTTTTACACAAGAAAATGCAGCTCAAGAACATAAAAAACGTGTTGAAATGTAATTTAAAAATAAAAACACAGGACATCACATTCATAAAATAAAATAGTGAGAATAGAGAATAAAACATTTTAAAGGCGCAGTAGTCGCTGGTTTTCAGGGTGATTTCACCACCTTCAGTGTTAAAGCTCATATCTTGGTCATTTTAGTGTCGAACCATTCACACTGTATCTTGTTTTTTTCAGGACAGTCCAGGCTATCAGATCTGTCATTGTTTAATTTGATAATACTTGGAGATTTAAGTAACTTAACATTTATATCAAGGGGGGGAAAAAAATATTTAGTCTTGTGAAATTGTTGTGTTTTTTGGACACCATAAAATATTGTCAGTTGAGTTGTCTTATATAGTAGGTATAGTTATAACAGTGGAGAGGAGGTTGTGTAGAATATGGTAATATCTGAACCATGTTTGTGGGACACTATGACTCAGCAAAAAAAAAAAAGGTGCTCAGTGCCTCAGTGACGGGAAAATGAGATCATAATTGGAGATTCATGCAGAAAGCAATGACGCAACTATAACTTTGATTTATCTCTGCAACGCTTCAGTGCAGTTTTCATACGATTACATCTCAGTGAGGAACATGTCAACCGAGAAAGAAGAGGAGTGAATTTGAAGGCGTCCGTCGGTCAGTTAGAGCAGCTAGAAATATCTACAGAGGAAGAAATCCCCCAAAACCAGCAGCCTGCATGGACCTGCAGAGCAGAAGTGAGTGAGTGTGTTTGTGATCTGCGTGCTGCGAGGACTCCTCCCGGGCCGGATGCTTCGCCGTGGATCATCTTTCTGTGTCAAGACGAGCAGCTTCCCGCCTCCTGAATAAAAGATGACCTGCAGGGAGGGAAAATGCTGCAGCTCAGCCGGCGAGCGCTTTCTCACAATGAAGCCTTCTTCTGCGCAAGAACAAACTAAACCACCACAGAGGCCGGGTCTGATTTATAAGCCCGGTTCTGCTGCTGCCTTCTGCACCACTTCAGGATTTAAGAAGATGCAGGCGGAGCCGCTCACCCTGGATCCACACGAACCCGTACAGGAAGTAGAACTTCCCCCCCGTGTTGGGTCCGGGCCGCCAGTAGGCCCGTCGGATCTCGTTGGTCTTCTCCGTGAAGCTGGAGTTCTGCCGGATCTTGTAGAGAACGTGCGGCGGCAGCGAGCCGTCTCTGTTGGTCTGGAAAATCACACCTGGAAGGGAAAAAAGAACGAGCATTTACACACATTAAATACACGTACGAGTCGGATCAGGATTTTATTTGTTTAATGCGTTTCGTTTTTGCGTCACAACTTCGTTGTGCAGTTCAGTTCCAGGAAATCGTGAAAACTAACGAAGAATTCCAGCGTTTTTTCAGCAAAAAAAGTCGTCAACAGAAGCTTTGCTGAAATTATCGTAGCAGATAAGTCGTCTTTTCTGAAGAAAACTTGTTTTATGAACAAAAATAAAACAAATAAACGTTTCGAAGTTTGCGAGAAACGTGGTCTTCACATTAAAATGATCTAATTAAATGCTTATTAAATGAGTTTAACACGTTAAGTTGTGCAGATTGATTTTAGTTTCTGTGCACAGTCTGTGTTGAATTGTTATTAATTAAACAGCATCTGAAGCTCTTATTTTGACAGCTGATGTCAGTTCTTGTCAAGCTACGTCACTTTTATCATTTTTATAACTTTGAGCACCACGTTCAAATAAATAATTAAAAAAAGATTAGAAATAATTATTATCAAAGGAAGTGATTACATATTTATTCCTTTATACTGTAGTACCTAAAAAAAATTATTTTGTTTTTCCTCGATTTAAAATTTAAAAAAATCTGCAAATCAAAAGAAAATTTGATCAAAATAATCACACAAAAACTGTGGCTGGACAGATTATGGCTCCTCCTCTCTTTAAATCCTCTGGAGAAACTTTAACGGACTCACTGGCGAACACGGACACGTTGTCCCGGTAGGCCTGGTTCAGCGTGTAGTTGACAATGCTGTCCTCGTCTGGGAAACCCTTGAAGACGTCCACGCTGACCTGGAGACACAGGAGACACCGCTGATGTTCAGATTCAGGACGGAGCTCCTGTTACTGCAGCGTCGGCGTTTTCCCACCCGGATCAATAGGATCCGGTTTCTCTGGGTTATTTTCTGACTCCAACCAGAGTCTGAGAGACTCAACGGATATTTAACGGGAGCGTATAAAAAAAACAACTCCAGGGTTCAAATGTTCACCCGTCTATACGAGTTTATTCTGACTGCTCGTAAGAAATCTTGTTTTCATATATTTTTCAAATAAGAACAATAAAAACAGAAGAACTGAATGTAGTGACATCGTTGTCATGGTGACGAGCGGAGAGAGCTTTTTTTTCTTGTACAAGTCGGTGAAAAAGTTCAGAGACTCTTCCTGAAAAAAACCAAAAGAACAACAACTCCAGACTGCGAAAAAAATAATCTAATAAGAGTCGTTATAAATCTGCACCTCCATGTTTATGTATTTGAACAGACGGGACAGATTTGGTGTCAAATTTTTGGCGAACAAAAAGCCGAATGCAGCGACCGTCGGGGAGCTGCGACCACGTCGTTCTACGTTTCTACGCGTTGCCATGGCGCCACGGTTCAGGCAGAAGAAGCCGTGGCTTCCACGGACCTTGGACATGAAGCGCGTCCAGCCGCAGGCGGCGTTGTCGATGGTGTCCAGCTGCTCCAGCAGGGCGGAGGTGTTGGGCAGGCTGTAGTTTCCCTCCACCAGACGCTGCATCAGCTCGCTGTCGGTGGCGTTCAGCAGCTCGGGGTGCCGCTGGAGCTCCGAGGACAGCTGGAGGGGAGAGACACGAGTTTTCACATCCTGATACGACCTGGTACGAAGGAATGAAGTCAGAGGATGAAGGCCAACCTGCTGCAGCCACAGCAGCTGGCTGTGCAGCCGGCTCTCCTCCAGGAACGTCCGCAGCCGAGCCGAGATGTTCAGCCAAACACGCGTGTAGCGAGTCACGTTGCCCACGAACGCAAACGTCTCGTTCGCCTGAGAGGGGAAACAAAAAAATACGTATTTATTTATTTAGTATACACTAGATTGATCCTCCTGTCAGACGGGTCGGATCGGTCCACGCGCCTTCTGGATCACTCGGTCCACCTGGGAGCCGATGGGCGAGTAGAGGATCTTGGGGTTGGTGGTCATGAGGTGGACGAGCAGGCCGAGGTTGCGCTGCTCTTTGCTGGTGAAGCCCAGAGAGCTCATGTTGCCCTGCTTCAGCGCCTCCGGCTCGATGATCCTGCAGGTCGGCACAAAATAAAACCGTATCATATTCTGTCAGGTTGGCCGGGACTCCTTCCTGTTCAGTTCAGGTTTAATAAATGACAAACAGTCGTTCCACGATGATATTTGTAGTTTTCATCAAAGTTGAACATGATTAGCTCTTTTTTTCCTGATTAATTCCAGTTTGTTTTTTTAAGTAATTACTGCTCACATCTCATCAAAATTCTTGTAATTGTTTTTAATTGCTTTTTTTTGTTTCAAGTTTTTTTGATTTGTTTTATTTGTGTCTGATGTCGTTGCAGCTCTTCGGACATTTATGGTGTATAAATATGCAAAATAAATAAATCTGACTTTTTTTTGTCCCTAAAATGAGCTGAACGGTTTCAACCAAAACAAAACGCTGAAAGAGGCTAAAATGTTCCAACTCTGCGGGTTTTGTTGATGTTTCACGTTACAGCCTTTTGACTGATTGTTCATATAAAATATTTATTCGTGTTAAACCTGTCACATCGTCCAACTGAAGGTGGTTTTTGTTTATTGGCCTTTTGAAGCAAAGCGGTAGTAAACAGGAAGTTGTTCCCAAACAGGAAGTTGTTCCCACACAGGAAGTTGTTCCCACCTGTTGTTGCCACAGAGGATCGGCTGCAGGCCGGCCCACAGCTGCACAAAGGCTGAGAACTGAGAGTGAGGGTTCTCCGCCTCCTCCTTCCCTTTGCCTCCTCCTCCTGCTGCTCCTGCTCCTCCTGCTCCTCCCTCCGCTCCTTCTTCCGCCTCCTCCCCGGGGACGTCGGTGGTGTTGGGGCCCCAGGTGGTGGCGTTCAGGGACCAGGTGAGGTTGGCGGCGGGCGGCGGCGTCCGACCGGCGCAGGCTCCTTTGGGCAGCAGGCGAGCGAGGCCCGACAGGAGGTCCACGTCCTGGAGGAGGCGCTCCACGTCGGCCAGGTCCTCCAGCAGCGCTCTGAGGTGCGACTGGGGGAGCGGCACCAGGGAGGCGGGCCGCTGCAGGTGGAGCTGTGGGGGGGTGGGGGGGGGGTTATTATGACGGAAAAGAAACCGTTGAACTCTTTGTGTTTACAGCGGAGGTTTTCCTGCGTACCTTCTCGGCGACGCTCTGCGTGTCGATCTGCTCCTTCAGCTCCTGGCTGAGCTGCCTGAAGCGCTCCGACCTTTGACCCTCCGCCCCGCCGCACACGGCGCCGCGGTACGCCTGCAGCGCCGGCCGCTGCATCTCGGGCACCGGCAGGATCTCCCCGAGCTCGGAGCCCCCGCCCTCCCCGCAGGTGAGCAGCTCCAGCATGGAGCCGGTGAGCAGGACGGCCTGCGGAGGACAGAATCAGCTGACTGTGCAAAACACAACAAAACAAAAACCGGCGGACCCGAAGTGCATTCTGGGACTTTGTACCTCGGCCTCCTTCAGGCCCGGCCGGTCGCTCCTCTGGTCGCCCGGAGCCTCGGCGAGGCCCAGAGCCCGCGACATGAGTCTGAGCAGAGCCTGCCGGTGGGCTGCTGTCGTCGGGTCGCGTAGAGCTCGGTGGATCAGACCTCCGTCCAGACTCTCAACACCTCCCAGCAGCTGATCCTGAAGACGCTCCAACAAGTTGGAAGAGCAAGTCAGAGAAAACTTGACTGATTTCACATTCATTCGACTTCGGTGGTGCCCAAAACGGGGTGTGTGTGTGTGTGTGTGTGTGTGTGTGTGTGTGTGTGTGTGTGTGTGTGTGTGTGTGTGTGTGTGTGTGTAATAACCTTCAGATGAAGAACTTTGTCTGCAGGTTTCTGTTTGGTGTCTTTTGCTCCTTGAATCGAGCTCTGAGTTCCTCCGGTGTCTCTAACGGACGTACCGAAGATGAGACTGTACACCTGCAGGACAAACACACACACACACACACACACACACACACACACACACACACACACACACACACACACACACACACACACACACACACACACACACACACACACACACAATAAGTATGAAGCCGGAGCGTCGCAGCAGGTGGAGGTAGAGGTGGAGGAGGAGGAGGTAGAGGAGGCGGTGGAGATGGAGGAGGTAGAGGAGGTGGAGGTGCGTCACCTCTCTGAGGCTCAGCGGCGTGTCCAGCAGCAGGACGGCCGAGGAGTCGGACAACGAGAGATTCTTGATCAGGAACTGATAGAAGACCGACTGGTTCTTCAACACGCTGGCCAGCGTGAAGCCTGAACAACACACACACACACACACACACACACACACACACACACACACACACACACACACACACACACACACACACACACACACACACACACACACACACACACAGCATGATTTAAAATGAGCTTCCAAACGACACGTCGACATATAAACATGTTTTTGTTCCTTTATATCAGTTTTTTTTTACATTTGTATTTTCTTGCTTTGAGCTTCATGTCTTGTATGAAAGCTGCCAAACAATTCAAGTTATTGTTATTATTATTATTATTATTGTTGTTATTATTATTATTATTGTTATTATTGTAGAAATGAACACCTTGGCTGCTGTTGAAGCTGTAGTCCGGCGGTAGAGGGGCGGAGCTTAGACTCTCCAGGTGCTGCTGCAGGGTCTCCAGCTCTTGACCCAAACCGGGCCGGTCGGACGCGAAGAGTCGGTTCTGTTCGACCACCTCGCTGATCCGCTCCAGCAGCTGGGTCACACTGAGGGACGGAGACGTACAGAGACAGAGAGGTGAAGGATGTGATATAAAAAAAATATTTTGATAACGAAGATTTTAAAACATGCAAACTAAAGTTCCTTCTCTCACGTGGAGTTCTTGTACTGCAGGAACCCGAACTCGTCCCGCTGCCCGTCCGGACACAGCGACTGCATGATGGGAATGATGCCGGCCGAGGTGAGCGGGGCGGCGCTGTAGAAGGCTGGACGTGAGGAAGAGGAGGAGGAAGACGAAGCCAGCAGATAGAGGAGGAGGAGGAGGAGGAGGAGGTGAAAAAGAAAACCGTGAGGAAGACCGGCAGCAGCTGACGGTCAGAGAGATGTTCTGACCCGTCATGTTGGACAAAAACTCAGCTCTTGCTAACGGCTGCATGTTGCCATGGTTACCGTCTCCAGTGTGGATGCTGTTCATCCTCCCACAAAAAAAACCCACTTCCTGTCATCCTGCTGCTCGCTTTCTCTTTCATATCGTCGTAATCTTTTTCCTCCGAGAGCTCCTCAACATTTATTCACATAGCTGAGCTTCACCCCAAAAACAGCTGAATCAGCTTCTTTTTGTGAATGTTAACAAACATTTATACTCAACACACACATTGTTTCACAGCAGCTTCAATTCAGCAGCATGTTTTTTTTCCTATAAACCTCATATGTGTGACGGTGTGAAACTGGAGGGCTTTTAATTTGAAAAGTAATTCTTTATAGCTCCGCCCCCCCTGCTGTTTACAGTCCAGCTGATGAATATTTTACATTATGTTATTTTACCTCATTTGTGAGCAGCCATTTTGTTTCCAGCTCAGTGTGAGAGTCTCTGCTGTGTTTCTGTCCTCTGATCTCTGTGTGTCTCACTGAGGGGGGCGGAGCCTCAACTGCTGAAGTCTACGACAGGAAGTGGTTTTAGAGCTTCATATGAGCTGTTAAAATGTGCACCCGATATTTGAACTCTTATTTACATCCTCTGAGTTGCTTCTCTTTTTTTTGTTTAAACTTCAGGTATTTAAAAAAAAAAAAAAGGAAAAGAAAAGTTCAGGAATTTGATTTTATAAAAATAAACTAAAGCAACACCGACACTTAAAGAGCGAGTTCCTTTTTGAAATAACAGTCGTGGGTCAGTTCGTCCTCTCTGACCGCCGCGGAGAACAAAGGTCATTAAATTCAGGTGTTAAATACTGACGTCAGGTTAAACGTGAACAGCAGAGAAGCGTTAACGGGAAAAACAAACACAAGAGAAACCACACAAAGTACACACCGAGAGGTTACACAATCACAAGAGGGCCAATAATCATCGGGATTAGATCATCTCCATGTCCACCGATATTCATGCAGTGTGTTCCTCTGTGCAGCAACGCCAATCTGACCTTCCACGATACGAAGATCACACGGAGCAACAGGTACGTGAACATTAGTGATGTCACCATGGAAACCTGAAACTGGAGCAGAGAAACATCAGATTTATGGGAAGAGAAAATCTTCAAGCCGAGTGTTCCTGAGCCCATGCAGTGATTTCCACTGAGTCAAACTCTGTAAATCCTCAACAGGTGGGTTTTCTTGAGTTGTGCAACGGTGAATTCGTCCCCCAGAGTCAGACTGTCAACACCGAGTTCCACTGGGAACCTTCTGAGGGGAAACATTCGCTGTGAACCACCTGAACTGTGGCGCCGTGGCAACAGGGTTCTCCACCACGACAACACAATCGTAGCTCCCTGCGACTTCTTTCTGTTCCCAAATACTTAAGTCTGATGTTTCTCTGCTCCAGTTTCAGGTTTCCACGGTGACGTCGCTAATGTTTGACGTACCAGCGGTCACGTTAACGTGAGGAACTCCGTGACGATGTTGAACTGTTGAATACTTCGTCGTGGAGGTCGTTGCTTCCTGCAGCACCGTGCTGCGTTCAGGAACTCTCTGAACTCTTCGATCGCTCCTCTTACAGTCAAGCATCCAGATTCATATTCACGCTGCGCTGATCTGGACGTGGATCGAACGCATAACGAGGACGTAACGCCCACACGGAGGAACGACACCTCTGAAACGGGGTTAACGGGGAGATTTAAAGGTTTTCATTAACACATCCGCTCAGCCAGAAAATAAACGACGAGTAACACTTACACACTGGTCCGTCCAACATGCGCAGAACATGCGGAGAACATGCGGAGAACATGCGGAGAACATGCATCATCATGCACGAGGAAAAAAGAAAAGAAAGAAAACGAGGTGACGTAAAAGAACAAAGGAGACAAAAAGCATCAAAATAAACGTGGTGCTGAAACTACAGCAGGCGATGGAGGCAGACCACATGTCAACAACACCATCACGACATGGATGATGTCACCCTCCTTGGTTTTGTCCCTTACGGGCTACTGTAGAAACTTCGGGGTGAGCGACACAAGCGATATATAATATATAAAGTTATTACTATAACAACGGGACTGAGAGCCTTCAGGAGACCACGTTGATGAAACTTACCTTCCTTCACGGGTATCGCCGGCTTCTTCTGCCTCAGCCCGAGGAGGATGAAGAAGAGGACGAGCGGGATGAAGATCTCGAAGGCCAGAACCCACTGGAGGAGGAAAGAGACGCAAAAATAATAAATCATTAAACAAATAATAATATTTAATAAATAAAATCACGTATAAAAAAACCCTACTGATTTGTTTACTGATGATCTGGAAACCTTCAGTCCTAAAACAGTCTGTTGGAGACGCCCCCTAGTGGCCCTCAGCGGTATTACACAGGCTTCTCTTATGAGACCTCATGGGTAAAAACTGGTCTTGTTTTCTAGTTGTCTCGTAATGCACCGAAAAGCTGACTGCCAGCCGCCATCAAACAACACCAAGACGAAGAAGACGACGAAGAAGAAGAAGAAGAAGAAGAAGAAGAAGAAGAAGAAGAAGAAGACGACGACGAAACACGAGGAACGGGACGAATAATCGATTAATAATCAAACTGTTCAGAGCGAATTTCTAAGAGTACTTTCAATCCTTGAAAAGTGTACGATAACGAGGCCACGTAAACTTGTGTGTGTGAGTGAGTGAGTGAGTGTGTGTGTGTGTGTGTGTGTGTGTGTGTGTGTGTGTGTGTGTGTGTGTGTGTGTGTGTGTGTGTGTGTGTGTGTGTGTGTGTGTGAATATGACAGCATAGTGCTCTCTTGTTACATTGTCCAAACTGAATCATGGGAACCATGACGTCTTTGTGTGTCCGTCTTGGAGACACACACACACACACACACACACACACACACACACACACACACACACACACACACACACACACACACTCTCTCTCTCTCTCTCTCTGCCTGTCTGTGAAGGTCATGACAAACAAATGGGCCTTTTAGACAGTAAACAAGAGACCTCTGACACACCGAAATTTTAGAAAGTTTGATTGATGTAAAGTAAATGTGGCTCTGACAACTGAACACACACACACACACACACACACACACACACACACACACACACACACACACACACACACACACACAGTTACCGAGAGGACCGTCGGTATTGATTTTCATGTCTTGGAGGAACAAAAGCAAAAGTCTGATTAGAATAACAAAACAGCAAAGCACTCTGGGAAGGAAAGAGAAAGAGAGCGAGAGTCTGATGCTGCACTTTACACAGACATCCACATTTGCATGTTAGAGGTCGCCCACGGCAACATCTTCCACGGCAACGTCTCCTTTTCTTACAGCTGAACTAATCAATAGTTTCAATCTGCAGTGGATCCCGTGACTGAGTGAGCGTATCGATCGCTTCGTAGCTTCAGCCGTGTTTCCTGCAGCTGCATGTTCAACTCCCGCTTCCAGAAGAAGTTGGGACGCCGCGTAAAATGTAAATAAAAACTAAATTGTGCTGATTTGTAAACTCATATTTAATTGAAAATAGACTCAAGACAATATATCAAATGCTTCAGGGAGATATTAGATTTTTTTTTTTTTTCACAAAGTTGGCAGAGTTTACCATTGTGTTGAATCACCTTTTCTTTTGACAACACTCTGTAAAACGTGTTGGGAACTGGGGAGACCAGTTTCTGGAGTTTTGAAAGTGAAATGTTGTCCCACTCTTCCCTGATATTGGATTTTTAGCTGCTCAACAGTTCAGGGTCTCCTTTGTCTTATTTTTTGGTTCAAATGTTTTAAACGGGCACCCGGACTCTTCCCTGGAGTTTTAAAAATATAATGTGGTCCCACTCTTGCCTGATATCTGGTTTCTTCTTTGGAGAGTTTTAACATCATTTGTGGACACAGCGATGAACTGTGTTCACAGACGATGGTTTTCACAAGTGTTCCTGAGCCCATGCAGTGATTTCCACTCCAGAACAGTGTGTTTTTAATGCAGTGCTGCCTGAGGGCCCGAAGATCACCACCATCCAATATTGGTTTCCAGCCTTGTCCCTTGTGTTCAGAGATTTCTCCAGATTCTCTGAATCTTTTAATGATATTATGAACCGTAGACGATGAAATCCACTAATTCTTTGTAGTTTTACGTTGAGGAACATTATTCTGAGATTGTTGAACTATTTTCCAACCCAGTCTTTCAGAGAGGTGAACCTCTCCCCATCTTCACTGCTGAGACTCTGTCTCTCTGAAATCATATTTTCTACCCAATCATGTTACTGATCTGTTGCCATGGTAACCTGGTTAGTCTAGTCTTTTGCAGAGTTTTTGGAAACGTGTTGCTGCAAACAAATTTAAAACGAGCAGATTATTTTTCATAAAACAATAAAATGTCTCAGTTTCAACATTTGATATGTTGTCTTTGGTCATTTTTTCAATTAATTAATTGATTCATTCAGTTTTCCGGTGGTTTATTAGCAACATTTTGGGAATGCACACAATGAGTTTTATGTCCAAATACAGCAGTTTAGATCAACTTCTGGTTTGTTTGCACAGTCTGACTGTGTGTGTGTGTGTGTGTGTGTGTGTGTGTGTGTGTGTGTGTGTGTGTGTGTGTGTGTGTGTGTGTGTGTGTGTGTGTGTGTGTCTGTGTGTGTGTGTGTGTGTGTGTGTGTGTGTGTGTGTGTGTGTGTGTGTGTGTGTGTGTGTGTGTGTGTGTGTGTGTGTGTACAGACTCCAGAGATAAAGAGCCAAACTGTGAGAACCTGAATTTATCCTTGAACAACCTCCATCACAAAGTGACACACACACACACACACACACACACACACACACACACACACACACACACACACACACACAAGCTGGTGTTTCTAGAAGAGAACATGCCAGAGTTGTGCTCATGCATGTTTCCCACCGTGCCTACACACACCTGATGAGTCATCGCAGCGCTGTGATACTCGTGTGTGAATAACAGAAGGACGCTCTCAACGATGGATTTCATGTGGCGCCTTTTTCAGGACACCAGAAAGCACAACTGGACATCAACAGATAACACGTGAACATCTGCAGCGTCTCGTAGTGACCGAGACGATCGCAAGAACACAGAAACCCTTAAAGACCGATCAATACGCCCCGAGTGAAACATCTTCTACCTCACAAACCATCTTTGGCTGAGAGCACACCGATCGGCAGCTAGCGGTGACGTCATCAACCAGCGGTGACGTCATCAACCAGCGGTGATGTCATCAACCATCAGTGATGTCATCAACCATCAGTGATGTCATCGTTGGTTTGTGAACGTTATGAATCCTCCAGTTCAGATTCTGTCCGTCACCATCTTTGTTAGTTCGGAGCGGTTTGGAACATGAAGTGACCATATTTGGACGAGCTGGGGGAGGAGCCAGAGGTGGATCTGACCGATCTGATTGGAAGCCTGACGATACTACGTCCCGCCCACCGATATCTGTCACCATTTAAAATTTGAATTTTGTCTTTAAAAATCATTGATTAATGCCACTATTTAGTCTCTAATATCAATAATATCAGTGTTATGTCTCAAAATTTCATTGATGTGAATAACGTTGCTGTTCTGTCTCTAATCACTGATTTCAGAGACAGAACAGTAGCACCAACCATCGGTGACGTGCCCCGTTATTAAGCGTGGAGTTTGGATTGTGGTCCTCCTAGTTCGGAGCGGTTTGGAGAAGGAAGTGACCAAATTTGGACGAGCTGGGGGAGGAGCCAGCGGTGGATCTGACACGATCTGATAGGAAACCTGACGATACTACGTCCCGCCCACCGATAGCTGTAACCTGACTGCACCACAGGCCTGTCAATCAAACAGACACGCCCCCAAAAACAGGTCTTCTTGAATCTTCTTTTCTAATGAATGAGGGATTATTTTCAGATGGACCTCCAGAAAACTAATAAGAAGGAGTGAGTGACATTTTTGCAATGACGCACACACACTCACATTTGTAAGCTAATATGTCAACATGGAAACATGGCGCACACACACACACACTCACACACACACACACACTCACACACACACACACACTCACACACACACACACACACACAAAAGCTCCTGCTGATTGAAGAACGTCAACAGTGCTGCTGATGCCACTCAAAACATTTGGAATCACAATGAACCCAATGTTTGAGACTCTGAGTGGGCGGGAGGATGGACAACACACACACACACACACACACACACACACACACACACACACACACACACACACACACACACACACACACACACACACACACACACACACACACACAGAGCAGATAGGGAAATGACACAAAGACGCCTCAGAGGATGCCGTCGTCATGTTTAAATATTTTGTGGAGACAAACCTTCACTGTTTCGGCCTTTCATGGCAATTTATCAAAGATTCATTCTTCAAAAATGGCAAATGAACAAATGGTCTTTTCTCCGAGACAATAAGAACAATAAACGAGAAAAGATGTCAAATTTAGGAGAAAATCTCTGAGGCACCAAATCAGACCTGCAGACGTCCAAACTATGAACACAACTGTTTTTATTTCATTTCTGGCATGAGGTTGATCAATAACAACACATATGATCCATCGCTCCTAAAATCAGAGACAGCTCCTTACATGTTACTTTTTTAAACCAGACGTGACCATATTTGGACGAGGAGCGAGAGGGGGTGGATTTGACCGGCTTTGCCCCGCCCACTTACACAGGAAACCTGACTGCACCACAGGCATGTCAATCAAACAAGACACGCCCCCAAAAACAGGTCTTCTTGAATCTTCTTTTCTAATGAATGAGGGATTATTTTCAGATGGACCTCCAGAAACTAACAAGAAGGAGTGACTTTATCTGATGACACCATGATGACTTGTGGAAAACATTTACTGAGAACTTTTAAACCTCTAGTGGCACTCAGTGGTATTGCACTTTAAGACACTTCTGCATCGTTCACTTTTACGACCCTCGGAGACTACGATCATTTTTCCATCCAGTCTGTGGGAGAAAGGCCGCTGAAGACCTCTCGAGAAAAACATACATCAGCCTGAAGAGGTTTCGTCTCCCACACGAACACAAAGGATCTGTAACGCTGCTGCTGATGTATTATTAAGCACACGCTCACCACTCATGTGCAGTTCAATTATTCAAAGGGCCGATCATGACTCTGCGATGAGCTGGATGAGTGGCGGGGGGGGGGGGGTCAGAGACCACTGAGGGGGAACGGATCCACACCAGGTGCCAGAACGTAGCTCCGCCCATCATCATCACCAGGTGTGTCGGCAGGTACGGAGATCTGAGACGTTGACACATTCACAGTCACTAAATGATATTAAAAATCGAGTTGATTTATCTTGTTTGATTTTTCCAGCGCTGCTTCTCAAGTTGAGTGGAAAAAGTGTCTTCAGCTGCAATACCAGCGAGTGCCACTAGAGGTCGGCTCCAAAAAGCCTCCGGCTCCATAGACTCCCATTCAACTTCTCTCATCAAATCCAAAGTGAATAAAATGTTCGTAAATATCCCGTCATCATCTAGAAAACTCGTTCTCCTGCTGAGAGTCACTTCATGTGCAACAGGAACCTCCTGATTAACTCTTATAAATGGTTAAAAATAAACGTCCAACGGTGGATCCAGAGAGCTCTCCAGCACCGACAGAAGAGTTTGCTGCAGTGTGTGTGTGTGTGTGTGTGTGTGTGTGTGTGTGTGTGTGTGTGTGTGTGTGTGTGTGTGTGTGTGTGTGTGTGTGTGTGTGTGTGTAACTGTAGTAGAAGAAGCAGGTGTGTATAAAACCCAGCGAGGCTTTGCAGGAAGGTCTCAGTGGATCCTTAAACGTGACGTCAGAGCGAGAAGGTGTGAGGAAGGTTTTTCTTTTTTCATTCCTGCTTGCGTCCGCTGTGTGAGGACAAAGTCGTCTCCCGTGGGGGGAGGGGGGACACACTTGGTCCAGGCTGCCAGGGAGTCGTCCTATTGGCCGACTTTCCACAGAGACAAACGATGCACTTCCCTTCGTACACCAACATATAGTACTGGTTCTGTTTCACGCAGCTGCTCTGCGCTGACAGGAAGTGACCTCATCATGTGAACACGTCACCCTTCAAAATATCTGCAGCTTCCATTTTTCAGCTTCCCCGCCGGCGGGACGTCGGCGGTTCATACGGACTTCTTCTAAAAGGAAAGGCAGAATTAACCGGATGGGTTATAAACAACGTGACAACGAACGCGGACGTCGTTTCAGGTGTGAAAACGTCTTAATACACTGGAATAAAAACACCGTCCATCCGTCACCGTTTCATCACCTGATGTAATAATCCACGCTGCAGTACCCCCCCCCCTTTCCTTAATGGATGCGTCATCTTCAGTCGCGCTGCCAAACACTGCAGCCTCTCCCACTAATCACTCTCGTCTTTTAAAAGGGAACCACTTCAACCCTTTAAAAGGAATATTGCTGATTTACTTTAAATCCCCAAATTATAACTCCCCCCCCCCCCACCCCTCCTACTGAGCCATTTCATTTAGCTTAAAGAGTTCAGAGCTGGTTTGTCCTCCAGTAATGGAGCTAAAGGACAATAAAAACCGTGTGGTGAATGTTTGGATAAACCTCAACCTCCTGTTAAACCTCCGTCCCGTTAAACACAAGGATCCACCCAGAGGACATCAGAGGACATCAGAGGACGTCAAACATCAGTCTTCAGATGATGTAACGCTCACTCATCGTCCCGGATCCCGTTTACAAACATCAGCCTCGTTTGGTTCATTTCAACAAAATCGATTTTTTTTTTTTTTTTAATTTACTCATTTGAATTTGCGGTCTTCGTAAAAAAAAAAACTAAAAAAAAAAAACTGCTAAACACACACACACACACACACACACACACACACACACACACACACACACACACACACACAAGGCGAGTTGAGTCCACATTATGTTGCATTCGGTTTCATTGTTATTGTTCAGTGTTAAATATGGAAAAAAGAAAAAGCATCAAACTCTAGAAGGTTTTAAAACGTCAGCAAAATCTTGAAGGTGGTTATTTTTTATAGATCAGTAAAATATCTGGAATATAATCAATGAGCTGCTTGCTCGAAAAAAAAATTCTCTAAATTAAGCGACAGTAATTCTCAGTAAAATGATCCTCGATGTAAAATGTTCACCGAGATGCTTCAAATTCACCCATTTTTTTCAGGAACCTCAGAAGCTGATGAATCATATCTATCGGATACACAAATAAAATGTTCTATTATTGTTCCTGATGTGGATTGAAGATGCTCCTAATCTGGCTGGTTCTGTCCTCTTCATCATCATGGCTCATTGAGATGGAGGGATGGAAAAAAATACCCATTTATTGATTTGAAATTAAATCTACACACAATAAAGTGCGCAAAAAGGGAAGAGGTTTCTCATCTATAGATCTAATCTGTGTTTGGTGCACCTCCCAGGAGGAGGAAGAACACCTCAATAATTCATGGGCTGTCTGAGACCCTTTATTTTCCAGCACCAACCAACGCTGCTGCTGCTGCTGCAACAGACCGCCAGCCACAGGAAAGACTTTCTGCCAGCAGCACCGAGACATCCCATAATGAGCGCTGCGCGGCCGGTTTGGTGATCGTAGGGAGGATTTATCTGACATGTTTCACATCTAATCCAGCTGCAGCACCTATTTTAAGACCGATCAGATTCCTGGCTGCACCTTCAGTGAAAATATGTCGTGCTGCGTTATTAGAGGTCAACAGATGGAGTTATTATCCTCCAAATAAAAACCCTGACGTAACATCCACGGCAACAGATAATAAATATACAAAACCCAACACACGAAACATCCAACATCCTTTTTTTTTTTTTTTTATCTTCAACAGTTGCAGCTGGGACCGGGACCGGGACCATTAGGCCACGCCCACTCGTGACTCCACTAGAATACAATATTTTTCGCCGTGAGAGACGCGTGTACCAACTTTCATGAGTTTTTGAATATAATAAAACCAGCAAAAATGCAGTTCTTTGCAGAGAAAAATAAGGAACGAGAATAATAATCGCTTGAATAACAACTGGACTTTCACA
Organism: Brachyistius frenatus; assembly: GCF_029030835.1. NCBI lineage: Eukaryota > Metazoa > Chordata > Actinopteri > Embiotocidae > Brachyistius > Brachyistius frenatus. The sequence continues at coordinate 104,990 of NW_027210830.1, read as the reverse complement.
CCATCGGTGCTCGGGCCCTAAAAAAGTGTCCATCAGTTATCTCGGTGTTGTTAGCTAAAGTCACTCCTTCTTCTTAGTTTTCTGGAGGTCCATCTGAAAATAATCCCTCATTCATTAGAAAAGAAGATTCAAGAAGACCTGTTTTTGGGGGCGTGTCTGTTTGATTGACAGGCCTGTGGTGCAGTCAGGTTACAGCTATCGGTGGGCGGGACTTAGTATGGTCAGGTTTCCAATCAGATCGGTCAGATTCACCGCTGGCTCCTCCCCCAGCTCGTCCAAATATGGTCACTTCCTGCTCCAAACCGCTCCGAACTAGCAAAGATGGTGACGGACAGAATCTGAACTGGAGGATTCATAACGTTCACAAACCAACGATGACATCACTGATGGTTGATGACATCACCGACCAAATAAAACCAAACTACAGGTGTGAAAACTAAATAAGAACTTTTTGTGAAGAAAAGTACAAACTGCATGTTTAGTCATTTTCTCTGAAAACTGTTAATATGAACTATTGATTGGTGCTGCTGCAGTAAAAGAAAAGTGAATAATTGTACTGATGAATTTCCTGATGCAAACAGCTGCTGTGCAAAATGTAGAAAATCCTGACTGACGTGGACAGACAGCGACCGCGGAGCTCAGCTGTACGGAACATTTAGTCTCCAGGAGTCTGACCTACATCCAGTCTCTCTCTGTGAATGATAGTCTTACAGCGGGACGGGCAGCGCCGGGTATCTATGGAGACTGCAGAGAGAGACGGGGACTCGGAGACTGAGATTTAAAAAAAAAAAAAAAAAAATGAATAGAGAAAAGAAAAACACAGAAGAGGACACGCAGAGAGAGAGAGAGGAGATGGGAGAGATGAAGGATGAAGCTGCTGGCTGATAAGAGAAGCGTGCAAATCTGCAGCAGAAGGTTAACTGACAGCTAAATGAATTATAAATGTGATCTGTAAAGTCTAATAGAGCAGCAGCTGGTTCACGAGGCCCGGCACCGGAGACAGCCGAGGTTATCTATGAATCCTGCAGCTCCTCCTCTGGAGGGGAACTCAGACGCTGCTGAGAAGCTTTTATTCTGTCTGGAAATGTTGGTTTAGGACGCGATTTATTTAAAACATTTAATGCATTTAAAAGATACAACACTCCCCCGTCCGACCTAATAACCAGACGGACAAGTCCCTACAGATTAAACTGATTTAGTATTAAAAGTAGTGATATAAGTCATATATCCCCCCCGCCCCCTGTGTGTTGCCATGGAGACGGACCTTGCACTATCAAAAAAACAATTATATTCTGAGAGTGAATCGGCCTCCACAATATGAACACATTTTGGGATTACATACTTTATTTAGTTGGTAACTTGTTGTATAATAATAACAAAAAAATGTTTTTAAATGTAATCAACATGTTCATATTGTTGGAGGCAATTCACTTTTAAAAATATATATAAAAAAAAAAAAACGTTTTGTTTCATGTGATCTCCGTTTCCATGGCAACACACAGGGGGTATGACTAACAACTTGGTAAAAAACAATCAGTCGACTCTTATGTAACGTACGCAATGTTTACTACTCCAGGAAGTAGACCCGCCCCCTTAGCAACCACCCTAGCAACAGAGAGGATTTCTAGTCTCCAACTGAATAAATACAGAACATAGAAACACTAAACTGATCAGCTAGCTCAGTCTGGTTGGAACAAAGATATCTGATGAACAAAGATATCTGATGAACAAAGATATCTGATGAACTAAGATATCTGATAAATAAAGATATCTGATGAACAAAGATATCTGATGAACAAAGATATCTGATGAACTAAGATATCTGATGAACAAAGATATCTGATGAACTAAGATATCTGATAAATAAAGATATCTGATGAACAAAGATATCTGATGAACAAAGATATCTGATGAACAAAGATATCTGATGAACAAAGATATCTGATGAACTAAGATATCTGATGAACTAAGATATCTGATGAACAAAGATATCTGATGAACAAAGATATCTGATGAACAAAGATATCTGATGAACAAAGATATCTGATGAACTAAGATATCTGATAAATAAAGATATCTGAGGAACTAAGATATCTGATGAACAAAGATATCTGAGGAACTAAGATATCTGATGAACAAAGATATCTGATGAACTAAGATAACTGATGAACAAAGATATCTGATAAATAAAGATATCTGAGGAACTAAGATATCTGATGAACAAAGATATCTGAGGAACTAAGATATCTGATGAACTAAGATATCTGATGAACAAAGATATCTGATGAACTAAGATATCTGATAAATAAAGATATCTGAGGAACAAAGATATCTGATGAACTAAGATATCTGAGGAACTAAGATATCTGATGAACAAAGATATCTGAGGAACTAAGATATCTGATGAACTAAGATATCTGATGAACAAAGATATCTGATGAACTAAGATATCTGATAAATAAAGATATCTGATGAACAAAGATATCTGATGAACAAAGATATCTGATGAACAAAGATATCTGATGAACAAAGATATCTGATGAACTAAGATATCTGATGAACTAAGATATCTGATGAACAAAGATATCTGATGAACAAAGATATCTGATGAACAAAGATATCTGATGAACAAAGATATCTGATGAACTAAGATATCTGATAAATAAAGATATCTGAGGAACTAAGATATCTGATGAACAAAGATATCTGAGGAACTAAGATATCTGATGAACAAAGATATCTGATGAACTAAGATAACTGATGAACAAAGATATCTGATAAATAAAGATATCTGAGGAACTAAGATATCTGATGAACAAAGATATCTGAGGAACTAAGATATCTGATGAACTAAGATATCTGATGAACAAAGATATCTGATGAACTAAGATATCTGATAAATAAAGATATCTGAGGAACAAAGATATCTGATGAACTAAGATATCTGAGGAACTAAGATATCTGATGAACAAAGATATCTGAGGAACTAAGATATCTGATGAACTAAGATAACTGATGAACAAAGATATCTGATAAATAAAGATATCTGAGGAACTAAGATATCTGATAAATAAAGATATCTGAGGAACTAAGATATCTGATAAATAAAGATATCTGATGAACAAAAATCCATGGACTCGTGTTTTTAAGTGCGTGACTATCCGCGGTGTTACGGTACGAGGTCTGTACGCAAATACTGCCTGTCTGAGAACAGTAAAAATGAAGGATGACAAATACCTTTAAAATGCACTAAATGAAGTAAATATAAAGTCCACCAGTGACGAAGTGTTTGTGTTTATTTATTCACAGAAAACAACGAGTGATTATTTCCATGAGAACATCTTGATGTAGTTTTTTTTGGACCCGGGCCGCGATGCGCCTGATTCCTGCCCGGTCTCCGTCAGCAGGGGGTGAGGGGTGCTGGGGGGGGGGGGGGTACATTTGTGATTGATGCTATCGGAGCTTTAGTGCCGAGTCGGCCGTTCTGCTCCCCTTCATCAATCCCGTGGTCGAGCTTTAACGAGGCCAAACCGGCCGGCGCCGTCAGAAATGTGGACAGAAATGACGCAGCTGTTGCTATTATTATAACGGGAGCGTCTCTTGTGCCTCGTCAGAGTTGGATGTCTTGCAGGTAGATGGGCTAAAAATAGCCCCCCTCCTACCTCCCCCTCCCCCCCCACACACACACACACACACATAAACACAAACCGCTCCATCAGGACACCAGCAGCCGTCTGAGGACACATCCAGCCTCAGCTTTCAGCACAAAAACCTGGCTGAAATAAAGCTGGCGACGGGCATGAGGACTTCTGATGACTAATAATAGACCCCGGAGGGAAAACGGCGGCACGATATGTCGAGTCAGACGTGTGTAGAGGTCACGCCGTCAGATCACACCGCACCTCCGTTTCTATTTGATCTGAAGGTGACGCTGTCGGTTGGGAGTGATTGTGTGTTTGTGTTTGTTCAACTACAGAAGAAACAAGATGGCGGTTGGGCTGCAGACTGAAAAGCCCCCCAAAAAATACGCCCGTCAACCACTCAGATAATCTGAGCAATAATCTGTCAGCACGGAGAGCTGAAGTCAAACAAAACTTTTCAGTTGTGTTGCAGATAACATCAAAAGTTCGTAGCTTCAGGTCTGTAAAATGGTTCTGATCCAGAAGTGTCTTCAGCTGCAATACCAGCGAGTGCCACTAGAGGTCGGCTCCAAAAAGCCTCCGGCTCCATAGACTCCCATTCAACTTCTCTCATCAAATCCAAATTTGTAAATACAAATACAACCTGACTGCACCACAGACCTGTCAATCAAACAGACACGCCCCCAAAAACAGGTCTTCTTGAATCTTCTTTTCTAATGAATGAGGGATTATTTTCAGATGGACCTCCAGAAAACTAAGAAGAAGGAGTGACTTTAGCTAACAACACCGAGATAACTGATGGACACATTTTATTCACTTTGGATTTTATGAGCCAACAGCTGCTGCTACAGGAAGTGAATATGCAAATGATTTGGTCCGACTGGTGTCCGTGACTCTTGTGTTCAGGCACCGAGAAGATAAACAGTGTTTGAGCTGGTGAACGAAATCAATGAGTAACTTTTTCTGTTTCACGTTCAACACGTCTGATTTCAGGTCTTTCAAAATAAAAGGAAGCAGCAGCATAAAGACAAACGCACACCGGAGAGATTAAAAGATGATTTGATGCACCTTTATTGAAATCACCATAATGAATGTTTCGTCTCAATCTGCATCATCGAGAGTTTAATAAACTATGAAACACCGTCAGAGATCAGAAGCTGTTAAAAAAAAATGCACCTTTGCCTTTAAAATGCATATTGCTTATTTCATAATTTACTCTATTTGTGTTTATTTTCATGCATTTTATTTGTTCTTATGCATCTCATTTCTTTTCTATCTGTTTTAATGTGAAAGACTTCATGTCATTTTCTTGCTGTAAATCACTTTGAGCTGCATTTCTTGTATGAAAG